>NW_008683785.1:0-12492 GCF_000695815.1 Acanthisitta chloris | reverse complement strand
ATAATGTTAATAGGACTTCACTGTGTTTAATTTCGTGTCAGTGCTAGTGTACAGGGGCTTATGTCAGTGTGCTCTGAAGGCACAGCAGTGATGTTCTGCAGCACATGAAGGAAACAAGTGCTAGTAATAAGTTCACAGCACTACTCACCCTTTAGGTGGGAATTCCTACTGGTGATTATGTTTTCCATCTGATTTTAGTAGTATCTGCACAGGTTAATATTTCCACTTACAGCTATTAGTGATTTACAGTTTAATCTTGGTGAATTATTAACAAAATTAGTTAATATTTCAGAAAGAAGCTATGGATAAATGTTTAACTGCTAAGTTTTCAGAAAACTTAAAAGGGAACTGAGAAGTGAGTGAGATGGACAGTTTGTCCTGAAAGGAATCTTACAGGATTCTGCAGCTTATAACGTCTCTACTGAAATGCTTCATAACAGCACAGACTTCTGTTAATGACTTCTGTTGATTCATACACACTTAGTAAGAAATATGAAAGATTTTAATGGTCATTTCGATGCTCAGGTGATTTGATATATATAATAGTCTCACTCTGGATCTTGTGTAGCACTGAAGTCCTGACTGAGAGAGTGCAGAACTGTTGGATAGTTGTTGAAAAAAAATTACATAAACAAACATCTGTTGATAACACTGTGTGGTGTTCGGATGAAAACAAACAGTGCCCATTTTAATTTTGCAGAAGGCAGATGAAAGTCCACTTGCCAAACACAGAAATTGCTTCCCAAAAGTTTTAAGGGGATGCCTGTTCCAGCAGTGTCAGTGCACACCTCTTCAGCTCACTCAAAAGTGGTCTGTGCATAGACTAAGAAATGCTGGTTCACATTTATGCTCACTGAGGTGTATTAACAGCTCAGACTGTTTACTGCATTATGACATTCTATAATCAGAGTAAAGTGAACAAAATGTATATTCTTTCAACACCTAAAGCACAAAAAGTTGTGCTCATCTTATTGGTTACATTTGGATACTTTATGCCTTGACAGGCTTACCTGTAAAGGTGGTGAATGTCCCTCTGCTGAGGGCTTTTAACATCTGGTGCTGTGACAAACCTTTCTCTTTACTCATCACTTTGTTCCCAATTTGATTACAAATTAGCCACTTTCTGAAAAAAATTAGTCTTGCATTCATGGTTTTCTCAGCTATCTTTGTGACCTGGTAAATGTAGTGCTCTTATTTAAACTTGATGGGTATTTCAAAACTCAGAATTACTTGTCAAGTTGTGCAAATAAAAAGTAATGGAGAAGTATGGGTGATACTAAAATACCAGTGCCAGAACTCTGGGGAGTAGTACAGAGGTGGTAGCTGTTGAGAGAGATGCTGCACAGAGCCTTCCTGTGGCAGAATGCTGCATAAATTGCTGTGTGTGTTGGTGAGTGGGCTGGTTTCCCAAATGTTCAGGGAAACAGGAGAGTGGAGTTGGTTGCTTGCAAGGCAGCACAGTTTGTCCCATAGCTGCTCCTGAGCTCATGGGAGTTAGATGTGGGTTCACACCAAATTCAGAAGTACTCTGGATTAGATGCTCAGTGGGAAGTGAAACTTAAAATATCTGTGCCCAATTGGTTGTTTGTTCTACCCAATGTGCTTGAGCAATCTTCTTCTTCATGCTTTTGCCATTTCTCTGCCAAGGAAATGGTTGGCACTAGATACTGGTGTCCATCATGTTCTCGGTTGTGTGGCCAACTTTGTAATTTGGAAACCATATGGATGCTGCATTAAAGCTATATGAAATCATTCGTAACTTCTGCCTTTGGAATACCTGGGGTGTGAAAGGGAGCTTTTTCATTGTCATATAGGATTTTTAAGTTGTAATTGCATTTTAAAAGGTGACATTTCTGGTTTACAATGTTGTTTTTTTGTTTCCTTGTGTAGCTATGTAGGAAACCTCTCCAGAGACGTGACTGAAGTTCTCATACTTCAGTTATTCAGCCAGATTGGACCATGCAAAAGCTGTAAAATGATAACAGAGGTAAGGCCTTCCACATCCGGGGGGGGAGCAAATGTATTGTAAATTTATCCTAAGTCATCCAAAATAAATGGAGTTGAGGATTTCTTTTGACATTACTGGTAGTGGGTTTGTTTGGGTCGGTTGTGTTTGGCTTTGGGGATAACTCTAGCAGGAGAGACTTGTTGTGTGCAGGGCTGTGCTTTAGTCTGTAACCCCTGCATACCTTTTATCAGCTGATGCTGATCCCACTTAATTTCAAAGATTGTTGCCTCCTCTTTGCAAAACCTCATTGTTCTGTGATCAGAAACCTTATTGTTTCAAGTGTTATTCATGGCTATTTAGTATATTTTGCACTTTATTTGAACATAAGCCTCAATAATTCTTTTTGCTCTTGAATAAATGCTTCTTCACTATGGATGAAAAGTAACAAATCCTTCAAAATAAGTTTGGCTTTTCCTGAGCCTCTTCTGTGCCAGTGCAAATAGTTCTTGTCTGCTCCTGTCTGTTCTTGAATTAATTTTTTATTGAAACAAAGTGGCAGTTTCCATAGTGTTCCAGATAAGGTCTTTTGTGCAAAGTGTGGGTAAGTATTCATACTTTATTCTCTCCACTCTGGTATGTTTAGGGTTGGTAGAAATTTCTGTGAGCTTGTTGACCCATCCTAGGCAACTTCTTGCTCCATGGTATTTTTCCTTCCTAGTGCATTTATAAGTGATACACTTGGGGCAGGTAGGGACTAATGGAAACTTCTGGTTGGTTTATTCTTTGGTCCTTCAACTCTGGTTTCTGTATACTCTTTCTACTTTTTGCTACTTCTTGTGCTTCCTGCTACCTTGTAATTACAGATTTCCTGAGGACAGTCACGTTAGGTTTTTTGTCAAGATCTTTAATGAAAGTGCTAAAAGATAAGTCCTGCAACCAGACTTCTTCAGGAACACTACTAGTAACTCCTCTGTGGTCTTCTTTCCCTGTTAGTGTGGCACACACCTCTTTTGTTTGGTTGGGTTTACCTCCTTATCCACTTGCTGCTTATTTGATCACTCTCATCTTTGGACTAACCATTTCCCATATGACACTTAGCTCTGCAATATTTCCTCTAAGTTTCTGGAAGAAAGGTAACAGAAGGCTGACAGAGCACAGTTGTTGGTTTTCTCTGAAGAAACAGTTTTGATTGTCATATTCTCTACAGAAATAAGGTGCTGCTGCTCCAGCCTGTGGCTGATTGAGAGCTGTTTGTGTGAGTTTCCTTCCTCAAGAACCAGATGAGAAATTCTAACACTCATTTTACCTTGATTGAGGCTTTGTGGGTGTAAGATTTTACATAAATGAGACATCTTTATGAAATAAGGGGATAAACAAAAACTTCTGGCAGCTCTGTTCAGTCATACAGGGGAGTGCTCTGGGCTGACCTCAGCACCTGTCACCAAGCAGTCAGTGAGTGCAGGTTGGGTTCTGCAGCTACAGCCCTTGTGACTGCCAGAGTACCTGTCCATACTGTCCATCCCTCTAGCCAGGGTGCTGTCAACTTCTCATAGGAATAGAGTCATGTTTAAGTGGTTCTTATATTGTTATTGCCATTGTTATTGCCACCATCGGCCAAGTCTGTACCTGAATGCTCTAAAGACATTTGAGTTATTTTTCCCCCATATTTATCCAGATGTATCATCTCATTCTTTTTCATTTGTAGAATAGGTGACATGAGCATGTCAAGGGTTTAGAGATTTCAAGTGTTTATTTTGGGGTGTATGATACTGAGAGGTGGTGGAACAGCTCTTGCAAGTAGTTTGAACACCTAAAGATCTGAGTGTCTGCAGAAGAGATTCTTCTCATGTTCAGATCTTTGTGCTAAAGAAGACCTCCCTACAATCTGAAAGTAAAATTGCACTTCAGTTGAAGCATAAACTGCACTAAATCTGCTGAGGAGGCCTTAAATAGGCTTCCCAAGGTAGTGTGGGAAGAGGGGTGAATTAAGGCTTCCTGTTTTGGGACATCTGAGGTGAGTTTGCTTATAGAGAACTTCATGACTGTTTACTGAAACTCTTTTTCTGTGATCTCAGATACTTTTTCTCTCAACTGTTCATTGTGCATCAGGTAGAGACACTTAGTACTGACAGTGTGGAGATGGATAACTTCAGACTACTTGATCATTTAAAGTATATGATCAATTCATCTCTTGCATCTCAATAGTTTCCCTTGTTCAGAGGTAGACAGAACTGTGTTTGAAGATGTACAATCCAGTTTTAGGGGAAGAATTAGTTTCTTCATGTTAGTGTGTATGAGTTGTCAGGAGCTAAGAGTGGCCTCTTGCAGTATTACTGTTTAACTTGTGTTAGAGCTGTTCTGCCTGGCAGTGGGGGAGGTTGGTAGGTAAGAATATTGATGCCAGAGCAGTTTCTGTATGTGCTAGACCCTTCCCTGTCCATGTCAGAAGTAATTTGTTCAGTTTGATAATAGCATTCATCATCTTTTGGCCCATGTAGGTGCAGAGTAGTTAGTGGAGATGTTTTGGTGTAGTGCTCTGGTTTTTGTGCTCATTGCATCTTTGAGGTAGATCAAGTCCAGTGTTAAAGTTGGCATTCTACTCATCATTTCCACTTGATCAGCTTTTCAGAAAACTCTTATGTTCTTTGCACTTTATCCTCTGGTACATTTAGTACTCCAGTGATCTCTGTCAGTATTTTTAAAGGTGGTTTGGTAGGCCATCCTACAAAAACAGGTTGTACTCAAGGTTTAACAGGGTTAGCAGTCAATTGATTAATATCTCTTTGCCTCAGACTATTTTGAGTTCTTTTAAAAAGTTACTTCCCAGTGGTTGGGTATGGCATTTGTCACTTGAGACCGAGAATATGCAGCTGCGGGGTTGCTGTTTGCTTGTGATTTTCAGTCAAATAAAAGAGAAGGCTTCTTAAGGAGAACGAGAGAAAATTGGTGAAAATGTACCTGGGGAACAAACCTTTCAAGCTTTAAGTACATACATGAGGCAGTTGACCAGTTTTGTTCTTCTCCCTATTCTCCCTTTTTGTTTTCGCCCCCATCCATCCAGTCTGGTGATCACTTCTCTGGTAGCTGAATTATTTTTAGGTCAGTAAACTTGCAGTGAGCCCTCACTCTGATTAAACTATCCTTCAGAAATTACAAGACCTTTAATAAAAACTCCCATCTGAATAATTCTTGCATTGAAGTTAATGTCAAAGGCTATTTCATAAATCTGATGCAAATCATTCTTAAAGTTTCTAGCTATAAGTAATATATTTTCCTGGATTTTCTTCTCAGCAACCCGATAGCAGAAGGGTCAACTCTTCTGTTGGATTTTCTGTTTTGCAGCATACAAGCAATGACCCTTATTGCTTTGTGGAATTTTATGAACACAGAGATGCAGCTGCTGCATTAGCTGCTATGAATGGGAGAAAAATTTTGGGAAAGGTAAGTTGCTTATATTGTCATTTCAGATTTAAAGAATTTAGATTTGTGTGAGAATATTATATTGATGTTTACCAAGATAGATATTGATAGAATAATATTTTTACAGCATTGATTTTTTAAAAATGTCTTGTTTAGGAAGTGTATCATTTGTGATGTTCTAATAATAACAACAGTGTTTTGTATTGAGTGATGATTTGTAAACATTGACAGTTATAACCCACCCTTGACTGAACTTAAAAAATGTGAGAATTTTGTGAATTTATACTAAATCTTATACTTGTTTTCAGGAGGTCAAAGTAAACTGGGCAACAACACCAAGTAGCCAGAAAAAAGATACATCCAGTAAGTAATGTAATGCCACAGTTATCACTTCTACACAACATGGTAATACTTTGTCATAAATGCCTTTAAACATAACTTTTCTCCTTCCCACCTCGTGTTTAATAGAGTTTTGCAAACTAATTCTTCTGTTTCTGCTTTGCAACTGGGGAAACTGGAGTGGACAGATTAAATTGCTGCTGCTCATCCAATGGAATCCTGAGTGTTCCTCGTTCCCAGTGCTGTGTGCAGAGCAGCACTTTCTCAGGAGTTGAAACTTGAGATAGCAGTTAAATATTTGATTAGTAAATTATTTATTTTCAGATCACTTCCATGTGTTTGTTGGGGATTTAAGTCCAGAAATAACAACAGAAGACATCAAGTCAGCATTTGCTCCTTTTGGTAAAATATCGTAAGTATCATCATAAACATTTCCAATATCAGTCAGAAAATAGAGTAGTGAGAGTTTGTTTCTAAGTTGAAATGTTATTTCTTATTTATTGAGACAATTTTTCTGCTGTTCACTTTGCTTTGGTGGGTGGATGTAAAGGGGTTTGTGTCTCAGTATCTCTCTGGGTTGTAAATGCAGTGATGTCATTGTGCTCTGGTTTGCTGAAAGCTTTTCATCTAATTTATGTGCTAATATCCTTCAACTTTTTATCAAACTTTAATTACTGTTTCTAAGTGTGACTTTTGGGTGTTGAGAACGTGTACAGAGTAGTGACTTGACAACTAGTATATGTTGTGTCCTGGGCAATTGGAATATAATTTTGTGAAAAGCTAGTTAATAACTTGTGAATGTTTTGAAAAAAGATAATACTTATGAGAATCAAATCTACTCTTTTTTGGCTGATAATGGGTTCAATGAAGGTTATCATACCTAAATGAAAGAACGGTGGCTTTACAATATGTGCACATTTCTGCCAGTTAAGAGAATGTTTCTCTAAACTTCTCATAGACAATCAAGGTGATCTAAGTCACCTGATGTTCTAACTGAACTTACTTAACATGACCAAAATCCTTGGGAGTGCTAAAGTATAAATGTCCTTAAGAGTATTGCTAAAAAAAAAAAAAAAAGTCTGTTGATCAGTTTACCTTGATAAAAATCTTTCAAAGAGTTGTACATGGAGGTTTTTGTGCTACTTTACAGGATAATATTTCTAAGACCAAAGTTCTTATTTTTCTCTTGTTCTGTACGCATATTTTTAAATGAATCATAAATCTGATTTCTTACCTCTGCTGTTTTGTTTACTTTGCTTTTTGTCTCTTAATGTGGTAAGTAGTACTGTTTTAAAAATCAATTTAAAGAGAATAATTCAGGTTTCTGTTTCTCGATCTATATTTATACCTGAGACCTGCAGTTTTTCTAAGTCCAAGTCACAATTAAAAGTAATAGCATTCTGGTTATTTTGCAGAATTGCTCATAAGAATGGACAGGATCTTGAAGGCTAACTGCAAGGAACTGTGCACACTGGAACTCAGTTGTAGATTTTTTCTCATTTCTATTTATTCTTATACATTATTTATATATACATATTTTAGTATTTACATTTTAACATTCTATATTCAGTGCAGTTCTATATTTCCAATCATTTTAACTTACTCACTAAAATTTCTGTGTAAATTTGTTGTTTTCGTACTGGTGTGCTTAGCATTGTTGTTAGTTTTATTCTCCTTTCTTAAATTTCTGAAAATGTCAATTTTTCAAAATTTACAGCTACCCAAACTCCAAAATGATGGTAGAGAATTGACCAAGAAAAATAAAGAAATCTGTTAACAGGCCATGTATGCCTTTTAATTCCTATTTTTTCCTCTTTTTCGATTTTTTTAATATTTCATATATTTTGTATCACTAGGCAGAAGACATTTAACTATTTAGAAAATGCATGGTAAATTAGATAGAATTGTTGCAGTAATTTATAGAACAGTAAACCTTAGAGGACCCTAGACAATAGATTATTAGAAAAGGAAACTTTATTTCTCTTATACTTCCAATTTGAACATTCTAGTTATAGCCAGTATAGGTTATGTGGATAGGTTGCATGTTTATTACATGTTATTTTTTTTGTCCTACTGCTTTTTTCTAACAGGTAAAGGAGCAATAGGGAGAGTTCAGGAATGACTGTAGTTTTAGGGCTAACTGAATTTATAAGAAAAAATTATGCTCACAATACAGTGTGTGTGGTTCCTTTTAGTTTTTATTTTGCAGGTTATTAATATTGCCCTCATATAGCTGTGCTTCTCTTCACAGGGATGCACGGGTAGTCAAAGATATGGCAACTGGAAAGTCAAAAGGCTATGGTTTTGTATCTTTTTATAACAAACTGGTGAGTAGGCGGTGTAGATTTAAAATAATTGCCTGTTTTCCACTTCTGCTTTTGCCTGTTTGTGTTTGCTGTTTATTATCACCCTCTACAACTCCCTGACAGGAGGTTGGAGTCAGGTGGGGGTTGGTCTCTTCTCCCAGGCAACCAGCAGCAGGACAAGAGGGCACAGACTCAAGCTCTCCCCGGGGAGGGTTAGGTTGGATGTTAGGAAGAGATTTTTTTTACAGAGAGAGTGATCAGGCATTGGAATGTGTTGCCCAGGGAGGTGGTGGATTCACCATCCCTGGAGATTTTCAAGCTGAGACTGGATGTGGCACTTAGTGCCATGGTCTAGTGACCACGGTAGGGTTGGACTTGATGATCTTGGAGGCCTTTTCCAACCTGGATGATTCTGTGATTCTATTAGACTTTACCAAGGGAAATCAATTTGCACCTATGTGCCTAGAAGTATGTTTAGGACAATATGGGAAAACTTTGTAAATTCTTTTCCTTTAATACTTTGTGTAGAAAAACCAAACACAGTTGAAGGAAACTTAAATACTCAATCTGTACCTCAGCGTTACAGTTTCTTTGTAACTTCCATTCAACCCTCCTAAAACTTAGAGTTTTTCTACCTGAACTTGACCTGTTGAGTGCACAGTAAGATTCTGGAAAAAACAAACCAACCACATTTAGATCTTACACACTGTCCTTAGCAAACACCTACTGCATGGTGTAAACTGTACTTGGATTACATCCGAGGCATTTTCAAGGGAGATTTTGATGGTTCAAGTATTTTGACTTTGCACTTTTTCAGGCAGCTTTTGAGTATCGTGATACAGATGCTTGTATAATACACATGGTACAGATGTGTGTGTGTATGTGTATATATATGTGGCATATATACAGGTAATATATGTGTGATTGCAGTTGGCTCCAGCTTTTGTGTAGAAAATGAGTGGAAGGTTGTGAGGGCCTTCTCTGTAACTTCTTGCCTTCATGTTAGTTAATTCTGTTAATTTTTGGCGGCTTGTTGTCATTGTTCAGAATTTCACACACTTTTTAGTCCTGTTACTGCTTCTGTCAACAGAATTAGCTGACAGCCAAGACATTCTTTGAAATAGACTTGTCCATGCTTCTTGTTTGGCAGTGTTATAACCTTTATTTCAATCTCTTCAGGATGCAGAAAATGCTATTGTACACATGGGAGGGCAATGGTTGGGAGGTCGTCAGATCAGAACTAACTGGGCAACGCGGAAACCACCAGCCCCCAAAAGTACACAAGAAAGTAAGACCTCCGTGTGCTGCTGTGCTGTTTGCTTGCATGTCACTGTTCAGGGAGAGATAAAACATAAGCCACTGAAATGACGTATCTAACTTGCCTTCCATATCTTAAATAATAGTTTTTTTGTCTATTATATCAATGTAGTTATAGCACTGTTGGTCTGTTATAAAATATTGAGTGTGTTTGCGTGTGAAATTCATACTTGTGTATGAGGTAAGTGGGTGGGACTCTGGGGTTACTGTCAGCCCACTGCTGACCACCAGCCTTCTCTCTTCTTAGATAACACAAAACAGTTGAGATTTGAAGATGTAGTAAATCAGTCAAGTCCAAAAAATTGTACTGTGTACTGTGGAGGAATTGCCTCTGGGCTAACAGGTAGGAGTTGTTTTATTGCTCTTCTTTTTTTACTGAAAGCTTTTTGGACACTAAGACAGTGACTAATTCAAAAATATTTTATGTTGTAGATCAACTTATGAGACAGACTTTTTCACCTTTTGGACAGATTATGGAAATAAGGGTGTTTCCAGAAAAAGGTTACTCATTTGTCAGGTATGGACAGAGAAAAGGGAAATCTGTGGGACTGTTCGTGTGGTAGTGCTTCAGCTTTCTGTAATTTCACTTGATTGAATTCTCCTGTTCATGGAGTAACCTGGAATTTGTAAAAGTGGCCATCAATGTTTTTACCTGAGATGAATGTTTATGAAAGCAGATTTTCTCTGGATTTCCTGTGTGTACGGAGTCACTGATTTTTAACAATCAGGTGGAAGTGCTGTATAGCATAACACGAGTTTGTTTTTACATTCTTCAGATTTTCAACCCATGAAAGTGCAGCACATGCTATTGTTTCAGTTAATGGAACCACAATTGAAGGACATGTTGTTAAATGTTATTGGGGTAAAGAATCCCCTGACATGACTAAAAACTTCCAACAGGTAACTGTGCTTCCTTTTCTTTGTGTTACAAAAGCAATTGTGTATCTACCTGTAATGCCTTCCCAGTTGTAATAGCTAAATTTTGTGGTGGAGTTCTTATGAAATTCCATGTTCTGTCTCAGTTATGTTCCAGTTGTTCATCAAATTGGGCTAGTGATTTTGATGGAATATCTGTTACTGTCTGCTGGATATGATCCAAGATAGGGAGAAACTTTGAGGTAATTCCGATTCTTGCTGTTTCTCTAACTGCAGACTAGGTGACTCTCCAACTAGATACTATTTGGTATTTCAAGTATACACAAATGTATTTCTCAGTAAAAGGATATAATTAAGTCAGTGATATCTTATTCTTTTGATCTCATTATTGCTTGTTTTAGCCCTGTGGTTGCTAGAGCCAAAATTTTGCCTTCAGCAGCACAAATTCAACCCAATCCTTACCTGGAAACTGAAGTACAGTGGGTTATTCTCTCCCCAGGTGGATTACAGTCAGTGGGGGCAGTGGAGCCAAGTATATGGAAACCCACAGCAGTATGGGCAGTACATGGCTAACGGGTGGCAAGTACCATCGTACGGAATGTATGGCCAAGCGTGGAATCAACAGGGTTTTGGAGTAGAGTGAGTAATTGCATTGAATGTTTTTCACTATGCCAAGAATGCTGTGTCTCATTTGGTTCAAAGATTGCACAAGGTTTCCAACCCTAGGTGGACTCCTATGTGCTAAAAGCTTATTCTAGTGATTTCCACAGAGCAGATACTGACTGGGGTGAGTCGCTCTGACTTCTGCTCGGTCGCATTTCATGTGCGTGCGTGAAGGCGCAAAGGCCACCTGGTATGGTGGAGTCTCAGATGGTCATCCTGTCTGATACCTAAAGGTATCTCTTGAGGAGAGCCTGGACATGCACTTAGTGCCATGGTCTAGTTGACATGGTGGTGTTAGGTCACAGGTTGGACTTGATTCTCTCAGAGGTCTTTTCCAACCTGACTGATTCTGTGATTCTGAGGTGTTCTGGATTCTGACTTGAGGTGGTAAGTGCTGGAGAGTCTGAGCCAAAGACCCTGGGTATTTGCCTAAAGAGGGAGAGGAAACTGCATACAGACACTTTAACTGCTGCAGTTTCAGAATTGATCTCTTGAAGACTGAAGTTTTCCCAAGAACTTTTAACATACTTGTAAAGTAACTTTCTTTGTTTACCTAGTTCTTCATTATTTGATGCTGATTCAACATCTTAAGCCCTGATAAACCAGTCACTAGTATTGCCCTGATAAACCAATCACTGGTATTGATGCCAGTGAGGCACTGGGTATTTTTTGCATGTCTGCATTGCTGTTGTTGACTTTCAGCCACCTGTGTGTACATGCTTTGGAGGTGGGTGCCCTATGCAACTAGTACCCAATGTTTGTGGGGCTTTTTTTCCCCCTTTGTTCTTAAAAAACTTCTGATATTTTCAAGAATCACATGTTGTAGCACTTAACCTGAATGACTCAAAGAGAAGAAGAAATTGTTCTATTTTGGCACAAGTAGTTGGGTCAGAAATATGTTTTTATGTTCTGTAGTATGTTGTCTAGTAAATTATTTTTTTTTCCCCTGTTTTTAACCATCCTGTTTCTTTTTAAGCCAATCTCCATCTGCTGCCTGGATGGGTGGATTTGGTGCTCAGCCTGCCCAGGGACAAGGTGCTCCTGTAATACCTAACCAAGCTGGATATGGTATGGCAAGTTACCAAACGCAGTGAGCTGGGACTCTGTTTAAAAGTGTGTATTTCAAGATAGGCTGCAGTTTCCAGTGACATTCTGAAGACTGGAATGTAGACAATGAAAAAAGAAAATATTTATTTTAAAAATGAAAATGTTTGGAACCTTTAGCACAGCTTTGCTTTGGTGAAGGACACAAATGTCTTCTAGTTCTGCCTTTTTAAGTTTTTGTTCATGATGGATATGAACATGTTTTTCTTTGTGTACAAAAATGAAAAATAAAGTCAATAAAGACAATTCTGACTACAAATTTTGATATAGTAGGAGAAATGGCTAATGAATTTGATCTTTAGGTTACCATTCCATTTTTTTTTTTTGGTTTTGTCTTCAGTGTTTTATATCATTGTGCTTTTAAGAGAAATGAGGTTGAAAAGCAGCAAGATGCTTTTAGTTGAACTCACATCCTGAAATAAACTGTGGACCAATCACTACAACCTGCAAGACAGTATTGAGTTTTCAAGAAACCTATGGGCATAGCTCAAAGTTATATGTAGGTCTTGGAATAATAAT
>NW_008683784.1:18610-54248 GCF_000695815.1 Acanthisitta chloris | reverse complement strand
GTGTATATATATATATATATATATTTACTGCTTCCTTAGAGACTAGGAGCTGCCTTGGCACCCACATGAATTATGTGAACAGTTTGCAGGTGACATTAGCTTTTGTCTCTTAGCAAGTTGTAGAACTTCTCAGACATTGCACCATATTATAGTCCCTTGAAGCACTCAGGTCTTGAAACCATATGAAATTTGGAGTTAAAAATTAATGATGAAGTAGAAGCAGCTGCCTGGTGACTAACCCAAAGAGCATCTTTGTCTTGGACATTGAACTTTAATGTATGCGTCATCCTGACTGTTGAAATCTTGCAGTTTAATAGCATGATAAATAAATAGCTGGTAAATAAATTAAATGACAGTTTTACAAATACTGTTTGTTGCCACAAGAATCAACAGTGACAATTCCAGTGTAATTTAAGAGTACATGTACTATTTTTAGTCGGTTGACCAAAGCACAGCAAGGGGAGGTGATGTGACCCACAGCTCTCATCAGCTCATGGACACTGGGTGTGTGCCCTCAGTAGAGTCACTGGCCAGCTTTCTGTAGTCCCCAGATCCACTTGAATCTCTGTCACCAGTGTCTCTAATTGCCCATCTCTCTACCTTTTCATGTGCTTAACAGGTAGAAACCATTGCACATTGAATTGTGGGTAGTTTAAACCAGGTGAATCTGGATTTCTCTCTCTAATTATATTTTGACTGATCTTAAAATAATTCTGAAAGTTTTAACTTGAATATAATTCTGTGCCATCTAGCTGATTTGACCTAGTGTAAGTTGTATATAGATAAGATCCAGGCATTTGAAAAGTAAAAAAATTATTGACTGATGTTGAGCATTTGAATCTTATTCATTTCCTTCATTTCACCTGGATATTTCTCCTTCACTTACTTCAAGACACAAATATGACATACTTTTTTATGATCACATATGTCATTATAATAAAATGGGTTAAATCTGCTGTATCTGCAGTTATATTGCAAAGAAGTTGAACTACATCTTTAAGCAATTCTGCAGCCAAATGCACATTTCAAAATCCTGGCTCAGGGATTGAGCAGTAAACTAAGAAATAGTTAATAAGTGTTTGAAATATACAAATTTTATGTTTCTCTATTATTGTCTGCAAAAGACTTTTAAAAAAAGATATTAAATAAAATTATCCCCCATCTTACCACCGTCTTTTAAATAAGTGTGCCAGGACATTGCAATAGCTTTCTTTTTTCCTCCAAGGTTTAGCAGCTTCCCCAGTGGTTGGAACAGCCCTTCAAGCAACTAATCCTGTATCTATAAACTGCAATGTCAAAGGATTAAAGTGTGCCTGGGAACGCAGGTCAAATCTGCTTTAGATCACAACAGTTTAAGTTCAGCTCCTAGCTGAAATATCACGAAACTACCATATAATTTAGTACAAGTTTTGCATTCCTATACTTCAGCTGCTGGTTGCCTTTAATAAAAAGAGGCCCGGGATTGCTTTCCCTGAGAAGGTATTTTTCTTTGTCTCAAACCAAAGTAGTATCAGCTGGAAAGTAGGATTTCTTAAAATAGTTCTGTATCCATTGTAAATAGCACTTTCAAAGTCTGTTTTTAAAATGCTGTAAAAAACATGGTATGGCAAGTTACTGATGATGGATACATGATATAGAGGATTCCCTGTTCTCTTTCCACCTCACTGAACACAGTGACTTAAGGGACAGGGGGCTAGGGTTACAAGTTCCTGCCTGGCACAGCTGGTGTGTCTCCCCTGAGACAGTGGAACTATTGGAGCAAGTTCAGTGGAGGGCCATGAAGCTGGTAAGAGGACTGGAGCATCACTCCTATGAAGACAGGCTGAGAAAGTTGGGTCTGTTCAGCCTGGAGAAGAGATGGTTGTATGGGGACCTCCTAGCAACCTTCCAGTATCTGAAGAGACCTACAAGGGAGCTTGAGAGGGACTCTTTGTTAGGAACTGCAGTGATAGGACAAGGAGCAATGGGTATAAATTGAAAGAGGAAAAATTTAGTTTAGATATTAGGAAGAACTTCTTTAGTGTGAGCATGGTGAGACACTGGAACAAGTTGCCCAGGGAGGTAGTAAATGCCCCAACCCTGGCAGTGTTCAAAGCCAGGTTGGATGAGGCCTTGAGCAACCTGGTCTAGTGGGAGATGTCCCTGCCCAGGGTGGTGGGGATTGGGACTAGATGAATTTGAAGGTCCATTCCAACCTGTTAACAGTCTGTGATCTTAAAGGCCTTCTCCAGCCTAAAGGATTCTATGATTTTATCATATTTCCTGAATGTTTGCTATGTTGCAATGCCCAGATCTCGTAAGCATGTCTTGGTAGCATGCCCTGCCTTCCACTGGAGAGCTGCTGAGACCAGTGATGCTGCATACAGATGTAGTGGTGTGCATTAGCTGAGTCTCATCTGAGAGTAAAGCACTTATATCTAAATATTTTTTACAAAAATATTAATCTAATTTGCGCAATATGCAGAATGACCTGTGCAGTAAGCAGACATATGTAACTACATCACTTTTATTTATGTTGTGTCACCAGGATAGCTCAGATGTTTATGACTAATTATCTGCAAATGCATCTCTTACTTCATTGGTACTTCCTTTAGGTACTGTAGTTGTTTGTCTTTGAGGGTTATTCCTCTATGAATTATTGCAATATATTGCCAGATAAAGAGTTGCAGTTACCCTTTTAGAATATTTGACCTTAATATTGAAATTAAACTGAGAGTATGTATATTAATTCACTTTTTATTAGTGTGGGTGTGTTTTTAATACATTTCTTTGTGTTTTAAGGCTACAGTGTATTCTATTATCATAACAAAAACTAATTACCATCTCCAGAGTATGTCTATTTCATTATAATATTATAAAAAGCAATATTGTGTACCAGTGTACACGATATGGGGCTGTGTGCTTCGATTCTTGTTCCAATCTTAGTTTACCTGTATTGAACTGAGATTGAAAATCCTGTGTGTTGTCAGTCTGTAAAATTAACATCACAGCAGCTGACATTTTTTAAGTTGGTTGGTTGGTGTACTTCGAGAAAATAGTTTACCAGGTGAAATGAAAAGGAATGTACTTTTCCTGATGTAAAAAAACACGCCGGGAATGAGTGGAGGGTTCCTGCCTGCTGCCCTCTGCTGGGATCGCTCCTGCTGGAGCCAGCACTGCGCTGGGACTGATCCCCAAAGGCCACTCTCCTCTTAAGCTCTTCTTCTTACTATAAAACTGAGCATTTCATAACTGTGTACTTGTTTGCTTCATCTTTCAAAAAATTTAAGCTGGGCATGCCACAAAGCCTGCCTGTGTGTCTGAGCTGCCATGCACCCAGAAACCCAATTTCATTTCAGCTGGGGACTCGATTAAAAATTCAGGGCTGTGGTGCTGTGGAACTTTGCTGACAGTTGTTTCCTCATGGCCTGACAGGTTCTTCGCTCTGTGCTGCTGTTCCCGACAATAGAGCGCATGGCTCAGTCCCCTCAAGGGAAGCTCATGACCCCTTTGCTGTGCAAACTCCGTTACGCTCTGTACATGCCTGTCTACCTGCTGTCCTTTCTACCCGAGGGAGTCAAGGCCTCCCTGGTGCGGTTCGCTCTGCGAGGAATGAAGACCTGTGATGAATCTTCCATAACAACCTCCATAAATCTCTTCAGCGTCGACTGCATTGGTGAGCACCTTTTCTGTGTTAAACCATCTTTTGTATTTTTCTCATTTACTAAATGTTGATTTAGTTTTGTGGACAAAAGCTTCATATTAAAGGATAAGTTTTGAAGAACAACAGGTCTGATCTTTTCTGAAATTAAGACCATAGCTACAGGAAAATCTCAAATGAGTCAATTAAAAAACATCTTAAGGGGAAAATAATGAAATATTTTCCCAAAGAATACATTTTTCTTAAGAAAACTGACCTATATTGCTAACATGATTTCTCATGTGATTAAAACACACTTTCTACAAACTAGTTTATGTTACTTAGGTCTGCTTACTTTTTGCATTTCATTCATATTGGATGGTGAATATAAATCAGTAATCAGTTTCACAAAGGATTCTTTGCATCTGTATTTTTAAAGCTATGATTTAGCCAGCTGTATAGACTGTCATTGGAATTGGAATATGGATAAATTCAGAAAATACCCTTCAGCCTACAAAGACACATAGAATTTACTTTATGCACAGAAGAATTTCAGCACTTTCTGAGGCATAAAGAAAAAGATTAACATTCCTCCAGTACATATCATATGCATATTTTTCACATCTAGCAAGAGAAACAACTTTAAGAAAGAGAATAATTTCAGATAAATTACTTTAAGTTTAGAATGAAAACCAGAACGTGGACTGTGCTATACTCCAGGTATTTTGGTAAGTTAGCAGTTGAAAACAATTTGGAGTAGAATTGACATGCTAACACAGTAATAATAGCAAGAAGGAAGTTTTGATTACATTAATAGTAGTTAAAACACATTCCTACATTTCCAGTTGGGCTCTGTCTTCTATCAGTCAAATTTTACCTACTAATCGTCCAAACAGATGTGCCAGAGTAACTGGGATTGCAACGAGGTCCTGTGCCTTTCACAGATCTGTGGATGTGTTGGTCTGTGTGGGAAGCTCACTGTAGGACTGGACACAGACTGAAAGCAGGATGGGCGGTGATGGTTCTTATGGTCAGCCTAGACAGCCCCATTTATGTTGTACTAACCGGACATAATGGCAGTCACTCCACTGCAGTGCCCTGTGCCTGACAAAATCAGGCTCCTGGTTGATTGTATACATTTCTGATGGGAGTCATATAGTTCATTGCTTGAGTTCTTTTTAATTTATGTAAGTTTTCTAGTGATCAAGGAGAAAGCAAGCAGTCATACCTACACTTGGTGTTCAAGTGTCTTCCTTTGATAGTTTTGTCTCAGAGAAAGGTATGTGGAGGTCTGTGGGGTTACATCTCCACAAGCCAGGAATCCTTCTCTGGTCCCCACAGATAAACTTTTACCTCTAAAAAACAGGTTATACACAGCCAGGGTTGTATTGGAAATGGTCCTTGGCCTGTGTTAACCTCCAAAAAAGCATGGCCAACCATTGTTTGCGTGTGTTATTTGGCCCAGACCACAGCAGTGGCAGGAATAATGTAACAGAATGGGTTTTGTGTGCTGCTGTTGGAGCCTGACTCTCAGAGCTTTCAGTCCCCAAGTGAATGAGCCCAGTTGATGTGTGCCTGTCAGCCTGTTGTAATTTGCTGTGTGCACCAGTGTCTGACCTGTGTCCAAGCTGTAAGGTAAACTGAGGCAAGAAACCAGGCTGAAGGCTCTTCACTCATAGGATCTGACCTCTGCCTATGTTCAATTTATTGACTGAATTCATTATACCAGAATGAAAACCCCTGGGAGCCAATGTCTTGTAAAACTTGCATAAATAGGCCTTATTGATGCAACTAGTTCCTTGGGGCTTGTGATATCTCTCTCATGCAGAATTCCCCTTTGGTTTCATCTTTGTAAACTTATGATGTTTATAGCCCAGTGACTCAGGACCACATGCATGGATTAACAATCTTCGGGCTTTCCGGATATTGCCTGTTAACCTTCTCTTTTATTGTTTGAGGACAATAGAAAATGTTACCATTCAGCAAAAATCTGCTAAACCTAGCACAAAACCCAAGTCTCTTATGGGACTGCTCATCCGTAAGTTGCTGAAGACTGTGAATTTGTGGTAGATGCTTTTCTGTCCCCTAATAAATTGCTATATATGGTTCCGAAATATTCAGCAAATGAAGCTGTTTCTTCTCTCCAGGAAGGTTGCATGTCAACTCATTTAAAATACACATATTGCCTTTGGCATGAACCTCTGTTACATTACTGTAATTATAATAAAAGCTGTGATTAAGGGCAGAAAAGATGGTAAAAGTTTCCTTAAAACTAATACGTCCGTTAAAACAAGCCAACCTGCCAACGATTTGTTACCACATCCAAAGCTTAGTCACAACAATGTTTTCTCTCCTCTGAAAGGAAATGAGATATGAAAACTTAATTAGAGCGGAACTCTAAAACCAAGTGCTGCTCCATTGACATTGAGAGTGAAAAGCTCCATTCAGTGGCAGCAGGATCAGGCCCTTGGTTGAAACAGTCAGTGAAGGAAGAATTATATTACCTACCTGTCCCCCTATTCCAAATTATGTTTGTTCCTGCTTCTTATCCAAACTCGTCTTTCTGTTGTCCTAACTTCATAGTTGATGGTATGTAGCAGCCCCAGTCACACAGCAGCGGGAATTGCGATGGCACTGTGCAGAAAGGGAACATAATATAGTGTCTTGTCCCAAAGAGAGAACAGTACAGAAGAGGAGAGACAGCAAGGACTGTAAAGAAAATGGATTGTAAGGAATGATGGGAAGACAGAGTGTATAAGAAATAAGCAAATGGGCTGAAGGCACTTTGCTTACCTGGATTAACTTCTAGCAAAGATGTCTTAGGACAGAAAAAGCTTTACAATGAGCAAACAAGCATCTGGGTGCTTTATTTGTGAACCTAGGAGGTGAATAGACAGAAAAATTGAACATTAGTGACCCTGAGTTATCTGAAACACTGTCACTCTGTTTATTCAGGCTAACAAAACAAGGCTATCCCTATCTAGCACAGCGGTGCTGGTTCTACAAATCATGTACAGTCCTGCCGTGCTGGAATACTTTGGCACTCCAGTGCCCTGAAATTTGTAAACATTTCTTCAGTGACAGATGCCAGTAGCAGACTTACAGTGACAGTAAACGGTTCTATCTACACGGGACAGGATTTATTGTCCAGCCGTTTGACTGGCAAACTTCCTCCATTTGTTTCTGTAAAATTTCCACAAAAGCACAGACATTACATAATGGGTAAACACCGCACGGCCTGTTCGAGAGGCAGGCTCGCGGGTCAGAGGTTAACGTCTGGATGACAGGGAAGATACAGATAAGCACAATAGCAAGAAAAACCTCCAACTGGCCCGAACGAAGTGGGTCCTTTGTGATCTTGAACCTGTGACTTCCCTGGAGGAATCTCCCTGTTTGTTTAACCTGGTCGGGGAGCAGGGGAGCACTGCGGGCTGGGGCAGGGGGAGATCTGCTTTGTGCAGTTGGGGCAGGTTGGGAAAAAGTGGACTCAGAAACCTGAAACGAGGCTTTCAGATGAGTTTAGGCTGCCACACAGCTGAAGGCTGGAAAGAGCAGATTTCCAGTTTATTTTAAGCATCCAAGAGATGTTGTAAGAAGGCAAAGAACTAGATTAAGCTCCAGGGTTTGGATTCGAATTTTATCTCGTTCCAAATGTTGAGACATTCAGATTTCATGTGGAGTGTTTACATTTCCCTCATTTTACAGAGGAAAAAGGGCTCCACTTTTAATGCCCATAGGGCTGTATAGGAAGCAGAAGCCCCAACTGAGGTGTCGAGGCTTGTCTGCCAGCAGTAGGTGCTTCTCTCTGTTGGATGTACAAGATGGCAAAATTAAATCCCTGAAGGGCTGTAAAGCAGAAAGTTTTCTTGTAGGATAAAATTTGCAGAACTATCAAATACCATCTGGGAGATAAATTTACATCAAAAGCCAGCGGAACATTAGCTTCCAGTTGCTATGAAAATGGAACATAAGATTTTACATTGACTATTTTAAAATTTCATCTTGAGGGGTCTGGAAATTGCATTTTGGGATTGAATTACCCCAACCTTGGAAGTTATCATGACTTGAGATCTGTTTCTATTCCAATTCCTTATTATGTAATAAAGAGTGATTTTAAATGCAACACTGTGGGTCACTGTGACATCCATCTGACCACTATGGACATCATGCTGTCCAAATAGTTGGCATCTAAAGCAGGACAGGTGAATCACACCCTGCAGATGACTGCTGCACTTTAATGATCACAAAGGGACTCTTTCTCTACTAGAAACCTAAAAGTAGAGGAGATAAATCCCAGCCAGTAGCTACCGACTCTTCATTTTGCTTCAGATATCAGAAAATAATATAATCCAGAATGGCCATGCAACCTTCACCCTTGCTGCCAGGATAGACTGATATCTCTGACTGCTTTGGAATTTACAGCTGCTGATTCCTAGTGAGAGTCCAGTCGTTTGTTTCCTGTCTTCTTTGAAAACTGATTTTACATTTCTACCTCAATTTCCTGACTAGTAAGATGGGAAATTTTTGGATAATTCTTCTTTTGGGACTAAAATGCTATAGAAATACCCATCTAACTAAAATGCTTGGATAAGGACAGTGCGTGGAGTTGTATTTGTGGAACTCAACAGCACCTCCACCTATTCTGCTTATATTTTTCTGTTAAAAACCAGTGTTTAAAGTATTAGGTAAGCACTTGATAAACAAATTCACCTGAAATGGTAAAATGAGTTTTTGCCCCCTAAAAAGTATTTTTAAAGCTGTGTAATTCCATAGCTAAAATTTAGTTTACTTTTCTTTCTTTGCTTTTAAATTAAAATGGTGTTCTTTCTTGCACTGAAACTGAAATTTAACTCCTGAAAGTGACAGAAGTTATGATGAGCACATCTAAATTCAGCACAGAAGGCACAGTTCTTTTGATTTTTATTTTGTGTTATGAAGCAAAACCAATAGAGCTCTGCTTTTCATGCTGAGTGGAATGAAAACGTGTCCATTGAGGCATGTATGGCCAAGGGGGAGATGTGCATTACGTTCTCGTCTAGGTTTTATTCTTTCAAGTGCTGTACTAGCATGTTTAAAAAAGAACTCAAGGTTCAAGACGAGGGATGAGCTATTGCTCAGCATCACATAGCTGGTCAGCAGCAGAACGGTACATAGACCTACATCCCAGGGCAGCAGTTGATCTACTGAACCTGCCTAGCCATCATGTTAGTCATGAGCAGCTTTCCCAAACCACTCCAGGCAGGCTGGTGTGCATGCAGTGCACTCTAAAATAGAGACAAAACCTCATACTACAAAGGATTTCAGGTAACACCTTGCAATCTCACACCTACATTTTTCATAGTAGGCAGGAAAATAAAAGCTTTCCCTCCCCCCTCACAACTAGGTAACTGCAGAACTTTGAACCCAGACCAGGACATTTTAAAGTTGATTTTCTAGGCTGACTGAAGTCAAAGCCCTGGTAGTAAAAAGTGATTGCTTTGTTTCTTCTGATGAATGTAAGTTTTAGATA
Source organism: Acanthisitta chloris (assembly GCF_000695815.1). NCBI lineage: Eukaryota > Metazoa > Chordata > Aves > Passeriformes > Acanthisittidae > Acanthisitta > Acanthisitta chloris. The sequence continues at coordinate 45,120 of NW_008683784.1, read as the reverse complement.
ACTTCTGGTTATAATGCAGAAATCATTTCAAGGATGTTTTTCTACTTTTATATTTAAATATGTATAGAATTTCAGACATGATGGATAGCTAGACAAAATTTCATAGCATGGTACATAAATTAGATCTACATAAACTAAGTATGTTAAATTTGTATGGCGTAGTGCAGTATATCACAGGTGGGCAAAAACGATGGAGCTCAGCAGGCCTCCTCTCTGCTTCTTGTGTGCATTCTTTGATGCCCAGTGGGACACGAAGAGATCAAAATGCTACAGCAGATAATGTCCCTCCCTCTCACTGGCATCTAACTAAATAAGATTCAGGAGAAGTCTGTCCTGAAGCTGTCTCCTACAAGATGTTTTTTGCCTCTCTCTGAATTTGCTGCTGCCAGAAGGCTCCTTTAGGTAGCCCAGCAGCCTGGCCCAGGGTGCTAAATCCTGTGCTGCTGCAGAGTTTCTCGGCAGGCTCCTGTGTGCTGTCACAGTTGAGTCCCTTCCACTTCTGACATTTTAAGTGGTGATCGTAATATGTATTTCTGCAAAGTGTTTAAGAGCGTGTTTCCTTACCTGTGGAAACACAGTAATATTTTATCACCTGCTTCGCAGGAAAAGGGGCCAAAGAATAACAGTCTTTAATATTTTCATGTTTCCTCTGCTACTGTTTATTTTCCTGTGTGATGCCTGACTAAAATGTTTGTTTAATGTAGTCGGACAACTCACCTTACCAAGGCAGCACTTAAACTGACGGAAAAACCTCACATCTGCTTTATTCTTTCTGTCAGTGAACTAAACTTTTCCTTATTTCGGAATAGGATGCTCATATTAAATTACTGGAGGAAGGCAACGAATTTTATGTATTTATAGCCCTATTTATTTTTCAAAGTCAATCTGCTTCATAATTTACCCCATTTCCAAACGAAAGAAAGAAAGATGTTTAACAAGGACTTTTATTACTTGCAAAAGCTTTTACTTTCCTGTGAAAGCCTTATGAAAATAAAAGTAATAATGTGGAAATTTCTCATTGGGTTTATTTCTGTTAATTATTCCCCTTTTTCTTCTTGGGGGGAAAACCCAACATAAAAAAGTCCCATCATAAATATTACTCATAAGGCGTGAATGTTTTGATAGTGGAACTGCTGATCATTTCCATGAAATGTGAGGCACAGCTGGGATTTGGTTGGGGAAGGGGAGATTGTTTATTCACCCCTGGTGAGGTTTCATCCCCAGGGATGTGATTTACTCCCACAAATTTGAAGTGAGTCTAATGGTGTGTTGTAAATGGCATGAAGAAGGTAGAGGGAACATCAACAAAGCAGAAAGGATGTTGAAAATAAATATATGCCAGTTAAGTGCTACCAGCTACAGTTGCTTTGTGTTAGCCCCTGCCAGACTGTCATCTGCAAATTGGCACTTTATTTTGCCTGGGCCCTATACAAAGCCCTCTGAATTCAGAGGAAGGTCTCCTTTCTGCAGGAGGCTCATGCCTTTTGTCTCAGATGTGTCTGTCTAAACTCCCCTGAAGAATATCTGAAGTAGAGCTCCTGAATCTGTCATAAGCTGTGCTTACTGGTTGGGAATTTGGCTTGATTCATTGAACTCCTTCATCACAGAGTACCAACAAAACACTTCAATATGTGCTAAATCCATACCCATGGGTAAACTCTAGAGATTTGTGTCTTGGAATAAGGTTTTTATTTTGGAAAATGGTATTTACAGACCTGCTAACTAATGTGGCAACTGTCATTCCATGTGCCTGAAGGGGACACTGGATGTAACTACTATGGTCAGCTAAAGCATTATGGCAATCCACTTTGCTTCTACACCTTGTAATGCAAATATCCACCAGGGCTCACTAATTCTTTCATGTGACAGTGCTGCTAAGGAGAAAATGCCTACAGAGCCTTCATGGATCTGTGGAAGAAATGCTAGCTTATCTTGAGCAAACCCAGTGGCGCGGGAGAGTTTGCTGCTTAGTGCAGTGATCAGGTGTATTTAAAATGCGCTTTTAAAACAGCGGTTTATGTTTAATGAAGGGTGGTATAAAGTTCAGCTTTCATACCAATCAAAGCCACTCCAGCTGAGAGGAAGTTCACCTTGTTCAAAGGATGGGTGGTCCAGTCGTTGAATTTCATCAGGCTTCCTCAAGAAACTGTCAGCATCAGGTCTCAATCCAGCAAAGTACTTAAACTGACCTCCATGTAACTACTCACATCCATAAACCCTAGTCTAATAGAGCATATTAATCCCAGTAGAGCTCAGGCAGGAACCACAGTGAGGACATTCTGAATTGCTGTAGACAGTGTCCATCCTGTCCATTCCCTGTGGACTGAGCACCACCTACACCAGACCCTTCTGTGCCCCTCTGGCAGGTTAAGGGAGCAGACACTTTCCATGACCAAAAGTCTGAACCCTAGCAGAAATCCCATTATCACAGCCATCTGCCATGGTATGTGAGAGCTTAAACCGGAGATTAATTTTTCTAGCTAAAGGATAGTTTTGTCACTTGAACATGATGGGAGTTGTTCCAAAGTAACTTAGGGCAGGATTACATCCATAGACATTTCAGTTTCCATCACACACCCTACTGCACATGCTTCATCACACAAAGTAAATGAGTGTTTTTCGCACTCCTTAACAAAGCATCTATTGTTTATAAAGCACCTGGGTATAACTGTTGAATAACTTTTAATTTTTGCCTTTAGCCTCTACTGTGCTTTCTCAAGTACAGCTGACTGATTTTCTTGTATAGTTCTGATCTTCCTGCAACTGTAGTACCAAGCAGATTGAAGAAGCACATCCATAGCAACTTCAGCTATTTCTGCCTATTCATGTCAATCATGGTTGTACATTAACTGCTGTGTTTTCATTCTAAATTCAAGTGTAAACTTAAGCAGACCCCAAAGTCAATGTTTACAACTTGTTAACCTCTAAACATCAAAACTTATCTAATGTGTGTGTGCATGTGTGGAAGCACATGTTCCTCCCGCATTAGTCATCTTTGATAAAAAACAGTTCCTTCTGTTTGATGTTTTAAATAATGTTATACGAGATTTCCAAGATTGCTGTTGGCAATAATTACTGGTATAAAATATGTTTTCCCCATAGGAAATTACAGTGCTGTTTGGTATTATTAGTTCTTACCACTGTTTTCTGACTCTTTGTGAGGAATGACAGAGATTGCTTCCTCAAGAGCCTGGCCCAGATGCAGGACCTTGCCCTTCATTTTGTTAAACTTCATGTGGTTTGCATTGTCCCATCTCCCAGGCCTGTCAAGGTCCCTGACACTGTGTCAGGGACACACTGAAAGCAGCTCTTAACTGGACCTTTAGTTCTCCCACACAGTATAACTCAGTTGCAAAAAAAGATCCAATCAGGCACTTAGTTAGGACTCTTCACTTTGGCTACAACTACCAGCAAATTAACAATTTAATTGTATATTGTCTGGTTCATATTTGCAGAAGCCAGGAATGTGAATTTCAAATTGACAGTGTTCTGCATATTTTAAAATATTTCTCAAGCGTTTTGTAATAACATTATGGTGAAATTACGCTGCTGCCAGACAGATTTTTACTATGAGAGGCATCAATGAAGCATTCTGGATTAATTAGTAGAGGTTCTGTGGAAATCCCTTGTGTGACAGAAGAAAGGTTCACTTCAGGCTTTTCTGTGTGCAGTACTGTTGGTACCTGACAAAATGTTTCCCCAGTCTCTACTGTGGTCCTTAGCCAACACAAACAAGAGTCTAAAATAATACCAGTAATAGCAATTAAATGGCAAATGGTGAAATAGCAGATGCATTCTGTGAAATACTTGACAGTAAATGATAGCTTTGTAAGGCAGAGCATCAGAACTGTCCTGGGAAACTGCAGTGTCAACACAGGAAAGAAAGAAGTATAGAAACGAACTATAGAGAGTGAGAGACTAATGACCGGATAATGAGGTTGCTTTCTTTTTTAACAGAGCACAAGAAATGGCCATTAAAACCACTGTGCTTCCTCAAGGTTTTTTTGCATATTTGCAAGTAAGCACAGGTGTACAGAGGTTTGAGAACTTTCAGTCACACCAATGTCATGGGAGCTTTGGCTTCCTTAACCATGAAAAGGCAATTAGCATTGAAGCACTTAGTAAAGAAGGTTTGATGAGGAGTTTAAGGGGAAAGATAAAAACTTTTTCTGATTTTTCTCATCATTATGAGCAAATTTGTGCTTGTGAAGGATCTAAAATTATGGTAGACAAACAAATTCATAAGGGACCAAAGGCCTAGTGGCAGGAAGATGGTGGATGGGCTGCATGATGTGCAGGTAATGTAAATTTCAAAGTATGGAAAACACTAAGTGTTTCAAGCCTTTAAAAATCATTAAAATTATTAGTTGATTGGCTTAACAGACACAGGTGAGAGAACTGACGGAACTGGAATATCAACACGAAGGGACATCTATAACATGCTTGGGAAAGAAGAGCAGGGAGAAAGGAGGAGGATGGATGAACTTGTCTTTACATCTACATATTAAAGACAAGGAGACCTTCTGAACATTATGGCCACCAAAGTATGACAGATGGATTCAGGGGACTTGTTCTGTGAAAATTCTGACCTCTCCAAAGTGCAGTGTGTCGTGTACTTGATGGTTGTAGAGGAAGGAATATAGGAACATATAGACTAGTTCAGCTAGTTGCCATAATGCCTTGCTTTATATATATATATATATATATATGTATGTGTACTTACAGGATATAAATAAAGCAGAGAAAGAAATTGGCAGAGAATATTTGGCAGTTTGATACAGAGAATTGGAAGATGAGAGGAAGATTGGCTGAATATTTTCACAAAAGGGTAACACCTATGCTAGAACAGAAGTACTTTACATGTTTACAACATAGAGCTCTATTGATTCACTAATCCCCTTAGAGTCCTGTCATTGTCTATGAAGACATATAGGTAACACTTGCTGAATCTATCTCGGTCACTGCTTGAGGATGAGATGAACTGTGTACTTTTCACTGACTGTGAGGGAAGAAAAACTAACCTTCAGATATCCACATTTAATTAGGTGAATCCCATAACAGATACCAAGAAATTATGAACTGCACAATGGTGCAGATATAGCCCATATTTATATCTCCGAAAGCAGCAATGGTTTGATTGTTGGAAAGCGGTTGTGAGAAAACAAACTGTGGAAATTTGACTTCACAATTGTCAAAGCAGAACCTGAGAAAGTGACAAGGCAAAAGATGGTACAGTTGAAGCTTTAAAGGGGATAAGATAGACTAGGAAAGGCATTTTACAAAGCTGTCAGTCAGTGAAGAAACGAAAGGCTATCAAAAGCAAGTCAGTGTGGAAACATATTCTTTACAGAGTGGCATTTATGGAAGAATGGAGCAGATTGTTCTACAACCACTGAGCTGTGTATCATCAAATGATGATGATACAATGAAAGGCACCATCGTTTGCCAAACCATCAAGCCATGTCTGGGAGAGCTATGCTATGCCCTGGGTTTAAGAGCAAACCTGTAAGTCTCTAATGTCAGAGGATGCAATCTAATAAAGAGCTTTGCTCAGTCTTTTATATAAGAAATGTGGAATAAGGAAACAAGTTACAGCCACTCTTCATTTTTTTATCTGAGTCTAGTAGAACTAATGGTAAGTACTCATGATGATACAGAACTAATTGAGCAGATTATTTTCTCAGAGAGAGTGACAAGTGTGGCTGAAAAATTAGTTCAAAATTGGGTGAATGAAAACATTCTCATACTGAGATATACTAAGGCAATGAAGTCTCTCCACTCTCTGTATTCATCTGCTCAAGGGGTTGGTTGGTATGAGTAGTGGCACCAGATTTGGATTTGGGAAGCATGATGAAGGCAGGGCTGTGGTCCTCTTCTCCTCTGAATTTGTCCACTCTAGAAACTCATATAGTATGTTCTTCCAAGGTAGATGCCGTCAAAACTGTGCTATCTAAACCTTGAAATAAAAATTTGGCTTCGTGTTTCTCCCTATATCCATTCCAGAGCATAGCTTCTACTTACTCAGAAAACGGAACAATATGATGATGTGTGGGACTTAATAAATTTACACCTACAGCCACAATCTTGTTGATAGAGTCAACATAATCTGAAACCAGCAGCAGTAAGGAAATAAGTGAGCTCGGGTAACCCTTTGTAGTCTGATGTTTATTTTAGTGTGATGAACACAAGCTATTAGAGAATGTGTGTGCATCCATTAAAGTGTCTAGATTGAGACTATCTTTGCAACCACTCATTTTTGTTGGCAAAGAAACTATTCTGATGATTTCCTGAAATTCATTAGCCAATGAAGTTGAAAAGGATTTGTTCCCTTTGTTATTGTCTCTGTTGTTTCATTAGTGTGGCATCTCTGTCTATTCTTTCTGTCACAGTGAATTCATCTCCTTAGCCCAGCAAAGAACACAGTATCATTTTTATGTAATTAAGATACAGACTACAGAGCAAAACCACACAGAATGAGCTCTAGTCATGGCACCACAACACAGAACTGATTTTTAAATTAATCAAGGGCATGTATATCTCTCGAAGTTTGTCAGGGTTAAGTCAGAAATATATAACCTTCTTCTGTATTTTACTTACTCACGTGTAAGTAATTTTTTTCAAGATTTCTTTCCATACAGACATAGTTCCAACTCATCTTAAATTTCCACAGATAACATAGTGTGACCCCTCAGTTTCTAGTGTGAGTTTACAATTAATCTGGCCCTAATCTAGTCTTTTTCTTGCAAACAAGCAAGCAAATAATCTTCGGATATTCAATAATCAAGAAGTTTAAAGACTTGAGGGAAAACACGTATTTCAGTCCAAGTACAGGAAATCTCTGTATTGCTTCAAGAATCAAGCATAAAGTTTTTCTGTCCTGAGTTAAAAATATGTTTCTTCCCTGGACTTCGCACAGCTTTCCAAGTTCCAGCATAGGTCTGTTGATATCCACTGAGTCAAATGACATCATACTGGTTTGGGATATAGTTCTAAAATCTTTAGAAAATAATGCTAGACATGTGTTTCCCTAAAATCAAGAAATTTTCTATCTCACATGTTTTTTTTCTTGGCTGTATTGTGGCTGTATCAATGTGTTTGAAGTGCAGCTCAATAGATACAGGTATTCATCTAACAACTGGCTACTTGAATTGGTGGTTAAATAACCCTATGCACTGAAAAGCTTGATTGATTTCAGTCATTATTGTTCCTGAAACTAATAATTTAGCTGAAGGATATTAAGTCCTTGCTGTGACACTTTGGGTTAAAGAGCTACCAGTGATATAAAGCACTCTTTTCTTTTCTGGATCCTTGATTTGAGCCCAATCAGGATTCCTCTATCACAAAACCCCCACATATAAATCAAAAACATTTTGGCACAGTTTGTTGTCTCTGCTTAGCAAATGTATGAGACTAAACTGACACTGATCCTTAATCAGCTTTAATCCATGGAGAGAGAATGATCCTACCCAGGGCAGGAAAAAGGTCATTGGTAGGATCATGGGGAGAAACTAAGTTGGCAGTTAATTTCATAAGCCTGACCTGGGAATAAATGAAGGCCTTCCATTTTCCAGGTAGTCTGTGTATAGAAAAGATCTGCATATAAAAAGTTAGGATATTTTAAGGAGATATTTATGTGTTAAAGCATGAAAAACATGGTATTTGTCTGTTAAAACTTTGATTTCACTTTTAAGCTCTAAGGCTTTATTGTTTGATAGTTACATAATTAACAATAGGATTTTTAAACTCTGGTGTCCTGGCTGTGAATTACAAGGGGTATCAGCAACTTGGGATGGAATAGAATGTATTAAAAATGCTTTGGGGTTCTATAGCTGTCCCCAGGCATGTTGGCCAGTTTCTGTAGGTTTGCAACCACTTTTTTTGTTGGTTTGTTTTTTGAGAAGTGGTTTTCCTTTCCTAGTTGCTATGTGTAAAACCCACATGAAGGAATATTTACAGAGGCCATGATACTGCAAAGGTTCATGTTATAAGCTTCACTTTCTGTGCTTTGGATTATCTCACTGACCCAGGCTGACTCATAATGCATCAGCCCAGCATATGCATAAATGCAGATTTGAAGAAATGGGATTAAACCATGAAAACTAAGAACAAAGCCCACTGAAATTTGCTTTAGACTGTTAAACCAGATAAACAAATTGAATAAGTGAAAATATGTTTACAGGAGATGCTAAAGAGCTTCTGTATGTTGCTTTCCTAGAAATCCTAGGCTGGTTCAAGACCAAATCTTCAGGAGTCTGTTTCCTAGATGGGAATTGAGAGCACAGAGGTATTGGGCTTTTGCCTTGCAGACAAAGGATGAGAAAAAAAGCCCCAACTTTGTTCCTTTCTTCTAAAGTCTTTTCAGGAGAGAACAGCAGTGTATGTATCCCCACTGGATAGAGATGGCTTCTTAGGTCAAATCTCTGTGAAACAGGATTTAGGATTCAGCTCCAGCCTTGATACTGCAATCATCCTTGCCTAGTGCTCTCAAGCCATTGTGTGGGACTCTGACTGGAGTTCTGAAGCACCCACATTCGTGTCCATGAGAACTCCCTTCTTATTTCAGAGTCTGAATATCCAAGTTACTAAAAGAACTGATGTATGTGGTGTTCATCTCATTTACCCATCCTGTTGTAGTCATGCTGTGATGGGGTTTTTCAGGCACTGAATGTTTTCATTATTTACCACTGGTTAAGTTTCCCAAGCAGGTAAAACTGGCTTGGTTCCAGCAGAAAGCTCTACCAAATGCACAGCTTCTCATAAAACTCAAGCAATCATGGCATACATCTTCATTTTATGACAGGATCAGTTTATTTCAGTTGAACCAAGTATCAGTTAGGGACTGATGGAAGAAATACCTATTTTCAAACTACAGAGCCTTGATGAGATACACCCCAGGATAATGAGGGAACTGTCAAAAGAACTTGCTAAACCACTTCCAATCATCTGACAGGAGTCCTGGATAACTGGAGAAGTTCTGGCTGACTGGAAATTAACAAATGTGACACCCATCTATAAGAAGGGTCAGAAGGAGCATTCGGGGAACTACAGGTCTGTAAGCCTAACCTTGGTTCTGGGCAAGGTCATGCAGGAGATCATCCTGAGTGCCATCACATGGTACATGCAGGGTGACCAGGGGATCAAGCCCAGCAACATGGACTTTGGAAAGGAAGGTCCTGCTTGACCAGCCTGATTTCCTATGACAAAGCAACCAACTTAGTGGATGAAGGGGAGGCTGTGGATGTGGTATATCTACACTTCAGCAAGGCATTTGTAACTGTCTCCCACAGCATACTTATAGAGAAAACGGATTGTGGCTTGGATGGGTGGACTCTTCAATGGATAAAAATCTGACTGGATGTTTGGTTAGTCATGACAGCCTGAAGAAGCAGCTGCAATGAAACACGTCCCAACAGACAAGACACACTTGTGGAGAAGTAAGGATGAACAGCCTGATCTTAGATGTCTCATAGTCCTGAAGAAGCTGTCCTGAAGATGTCCTTAAGGCTGTGGATATAGTCTATCTGGATTTCAATAAAGTTTTGGACATCTTCTCCCAAAGCATCCCCCTAGAAAAACTGTCTGCTCACTGCTTGGATGGATGGACTATTCAATGGACAAAAATATGCCTGGATGGCAGGGCCCAGATAGTTGTGGTTAATGGAGCTAAATCCAGTTGGAACCTGGTCACTAGTGGTGTTCACCAGGGCTCAGTATTGGGGCCAGTCCTATTTAAGATATTTATTGATGATCTGGATGTGGGGATTGAGTACACCCTCATTAAATTTGTGGGTGACACTAAGTCGGGTGAGAGTGTTGATCTGCCTGAGGGTAGGAAAGCTCTACAGAGAGACATGGACCAACTTGATGAATGGGCTGTGGACATGAGGTTCATGAGGTACATGAGGTTCAATAAGGCAAAGTGCCAGGTCCTGCACTTGGGACACAAACATGCAGTGCTACAGGCTGGGGGAGGAGTGGCTCAAGAGTTGTTCATCAGAAAGGGGCTTGGAATTACTGGTTGACAACCATCTCAGTATGAGCCAACAGTGTGCACAGGTGGCCAAGAAGGCCAGTGGCATCTTGGCCTGTATCAGGAGCAGTGATGCCAAGAGGACTAGGGAACCGATCATACTCTTGTACTTGGCATTGGTGAAGCCACACCTTGAACTGTGTTCAGTTTTGGGCCCCTCACTTTAGAAAGGCCATTGAGGCACTGGAGCAAGTCCAGGGAAGGGCAACGAGGCTCATGAAAGGTCTGGAAAACATGTTGTATGAGGAACAGCTGAGGGAATTGGGTTTGTTTAGCGTTGAGAAGAGGCAGCTCAGGGGTGACCTCATTGCTCTCTACAACTGCCTGAAAGAGGGTTGTAGAGAGGTGGGAGATGGTCTCTTCTGCCATGTCTGCGGTGAGTGGACTAGAGGGAACAGCCAAAAGCTGAGAGAAGGGGAGACATTAAGAAAAAGTTTTTCACTGTTAGGCTGGTTGGGCATTGGAATAGTTTGCCTGCAGAGATGGTAGATTTGCTATCCCTGGAGGTGTTTTAAGAGGCATCTGGATCTGGTGCTGGAAGATACGGTTTAGTGTTTAGGGGTTCCAGTGGAGTGGTAGGCTAATGGTTGGACATGATGATCTTAGAGGTCTCCACCAATCATTTTGATTCTATCACAGTTCTGGTCCTTGTGATATTTAACACTGTCACTTCAAGCATTCCTGTTATAAGCAAAGAGACAGCACATCATAGGCAAAGCGTGTATGTGCACAGTATTGTGTCCTCCAAGCCTGTTGTGTTGGCATCACTAAGCCAGTTCAGTGAGAGATTTTAAGTTCTACAAGTCCACTTCCATTCCAGAGGCACGTTTTGACTTTGGGCACTTCCAGGCTAGCCCTTGGCTCTGGTTTTGATGTATCCTTCATCACATAACTTTGACAATTTTGTTATTTGCTGACTGTAAAATGCAATGTTCAAGGTAGTATTGGGCAGTTCTATAGGGGCGTGATCAATTTGGCTCTCTAAATGTCATTGTTGTTAAAGAAATGTATCTTTCAAGGACTAATTGTCATTTTTATACGATGGTTTTCACTTCAAGTATTTTTAAGACAGTCTACAAAACACACTTCATTGTCATAGCAGCCTGAAGCATGTTCTTAAAATGAGGAAACTGAGACACAGAGATTTTGTAAATTGCACAGGGTCTCAGAGGACTTCAGTGATAGTTCAGAAAAATTCCAGGCCTTCTGACCTTTTTCATCCTACAGCCTTATCTTTCATGGATAATGATTTTTTCAGCATGCTGATTTCAGTCTTCTTTTGCCTTTACTAAACCCCAGGTATTTTTGTCTTCAGTGAGTAGTGAGATACAGTGGTGAATGCCAGACAGATTGGAGGTGCATACTCATCCTAACTGAGCATGAACACTGAGGTCACAACTCTGACACAGCTTATGCACGGCACATTATGTGCATTCCCTGTGTTTGCATTTTGAGCCAGGGGCCTGCAGATTCCTGGATGTGCTTTATCTTGTGCAGTGACTCATTCTGCAGATTTTGGTGAGACAGCTTCATCACCCAGGAAGTTCAGCACATGGGGTCTAGGTTGCATTTTATATTCTACTTGAAATCATGACAACAAAACTGAATAAATATTTTTTCAGGACTCTTGGTAATGATTCTGGGAATCTTTAGAGATTTTCTGCTAAAGCAAGTATTGACACAGGTCAGAAGTCTCTCCAGACACCAGGTAGCACTGAGGTGATCTCACAGGACAACCTTCCTCTTCAAAGCCTAGCGAAAGATTTTGGAGGCCATTCATTTTTGTAAGCCTCAGCTTCTGGTTGTGCCCAGTTCACAGCTTGATTTTCAGAGTTGCTGAAATCCTCATAGTAACAGTCCCTGAGAGCCTTTTGAGATGACTTTCTAATTGCACACACAAAAAAGTAAATTTTCTGAGTTATTTCCTTTGAAAAAGCAGCTTGGTATTCATGAAATAAGGAAACAGAACAAGGTTTTTTGAAAAGGAAAGAACTAAATATTCAAAAAATGCCAAGGTTAGCAGAGTATAGCATTAGGAAATAGCAGAGAGATTTCTCCCTGAACTTGTGACTTAGCTTTTGAGAAAAATAGCTTTTCTGAAGAAGCCCAGATTGACATTCCACAGCAGCAAGAGAGAAGGTTACTGTTCCTGCTTTATAATGGTATCTCTTTCAATATAGCTTTCCACAGGCATTAAATATCTTACAGTGCATTGTGGATTAGAGGAAAGCAGTGGATTTAGGATATTTTGATATTAATAAAGATTTTTGCAGTATCTCCCATTATGTTCTTATAACAAGTTTGGGAAATAGGTCATACCTGAAACAACTACTAGACAGATGTATGACTGTATGGAAAATGGGATTCAGGAGGATTTTTGAAACTGGAAAGATGTAGGTTACAGGTTTTTATAACAGTCTTACCTTAATTCCTGTAGTATTCAGTAGTGCAACTGGTGGAATACGGTGTGTGTTTGCTGATGCTACAGATAGCACCATGCTAGAATATGCTGCAGATACGTTGGAGAGGGACAGAATCAGTGACCTTCACAAGCTAAGAGGTGTTTGGGGGGCATGGAGAGGAGAATGCTGTTGTTCCTTAAAGAGCTGAGTTGTTCTGTAATTAAATTATGCACAAGGATGGTAAATCACTGGTTAAGCAATATTACTGCAGGAAAATTCCTGGGAATATCATGGGCCACAATGTTTTGTGGGTTAACCTGTTGCATTGTAAAGTGATGCATGAGTTTCATACATATGAAGAGATACAAGGTCTGAAGGAGGTACATCTCTGCTGTTAAAGAGAGAGACACTCTCTAGTCTGAGCTGAAGGACTGTGTCATAAAATTTCAAGAGATGAGCCACTGGATGTATCCAGAGGAAACCAAGTATGGTAGCAGACATGGAGAATGATACCTAAAAAGAGAGTTAGTTGCAAGTATAAGTTATCTGACCTTTGTAGATGGTTGCCCCAAGATTAATTGTATTAACTGCATTTGCAATTAGAGTGTCTCAGGGCGACACACTTAACGTGAATGTGGTAACTGTGTAGGTGTATCAGTTTCCTGTGGCACTGAGGTTCAGAGTTAATTGCATATGACATTAAAAAAGTACTTCCTTTTTTGTTGTGTATTGTGCTGTAAGACAGAGAAAATCAGCATGTGATGAACATTCATGAACATGATGGCGTCAGCACATCTGTAATTGTACTACTTTGGCTGTTTTCACCACCATTCTTGGTTTCGCAGTGTCTCACAGAGGTTGTGACTGTCAGCATGCAGCATGCACAGTTCTTCAGGTGTGGTCGTGTTGTGTGATTTCTATAATGGTGCTGCAGAATTCTCTATCATCATCCTCATACTATTTATGAGACTTAATAAATGATCTGATTGGAATTTTGGTTAATGTGGACAGGGAACAGCAGTCATTTTAAGGGGGTCTGGTTTCTGATCCCATGCTTTGCATTAGTTTATAAGCTTGTAATGGAAAAAAATACTCTGGGGCTTTTTTCTGCATGTATGTTGCTTATCATTTCTTTAATTTGAATTTCTTTTGCTAGTGCATTGATGTTTTTTTCTCCTCTTCGGGTCTCTCATATTCTCACTGCCTGTTCCTCACAAACTGACATTTGTCCTCTGCAAATGCTGTCAGTAAACTACTTATCCATTGACCAGATCATTAAGGAATAAGTTAGCCATGATTTTAACATGGAGCTGGACTAGAATCTTAGGCCAGGATTCATTTAGGCACTTATTCAAGTTAAGGTCCAAAGGTCATGTCACTTAAAGGAGCATCATCTTGAGAGGTGGTTTAATCCATCCCAGAAATGATCAATTCACCAGCTGTGTTCAATGATAATGTAGAGATTTTACAATAAAATTTTAAATTTTATTATTATTTTAAATTTCATTATTATAAATTTATTATTTTAAAATTGTGATGAATCTAGACCTTGTTCTTTGCTGTTAAGAAAACCAGACTATCTAATCTAATCTTGATCTTCTTTCTTTGCTTCCAGACTCCGTTGTAACACATTGCAACCTTTCATTTTAGAGCTGTTTAGTTCCAGCCAGTTTGTTGTGTGATATGTGAAAAGGAACTTTTAGAAGACCTGTAGTTTTTGTCATCTGATTGTGTTTACTGAAGAACTTATAGATCAGTAAAATGTTATTTTCCTTTGTAAAATCAGTAGCAATTAGACAGTATTTTCTACTCCCCAAGCCACTGGACAGGGTGATTCTTGGATAACAAGATTGTCATCAACTCAACAATTCTCCATTTAGGTTCTTTAAAACTCTTAAATATACCTTCTAGCCCTGATATATTCTGTATTCTCTACCATTGCTACTTCTTGATACCTCACTACTCAGAGAGAAATTCTTATTGCCAGAGAAAAAATATAGAGAGCAGAAATCTCCTGAATGTATTAAACAAGAAAGTTAGATGCCATAAAGGAAAGTAATTTAGCTTCCAAATAGTGTAACTATCTCATTTAGCTACTCCCTTAGCCTGTACAAATTCTGTTGTAGGCATCTTGTTTCTGGTATACCTAAGGAATATTTTATTGTTTATTTTTAAGTCTTGTAATGTTTGTTCTTGGAAGCCTACTTTTGCTCTTTGCAATTTCCTCTTACTTAACGCCTGCTGAAGTTTAAGTTCCTGTTTATTGGTTTCCCTGGGATCATGTTTCCAAAATTTGAAGGATTTCTGTTTGGTTGAAATAGACTCTTGAACCTTGCCATTCATCCGGTTTAGCTTAATCCTGCCTTCCTGGTTCCCTTTCTTGCACAGTACCCAAGCATTCAGAGATGGTTCCTTCTAAAGTACTGCCCTTACTGCCTTTGCTGTCTTACTGTTTTACTTTTAAGATCTCTATAACAAGTCTAAGTTTACTAAGTGTGTGAATTCCACTGCATTTCTTACTAGTTACTGAAGAAAAAATGCATAAGCAACTCAGAAATATAAGCAGAACTCACCAAGAAAAAGAGATAGGACAGAGGAACCAGTAAGATGGTAGAAAACTGAATGGAGAACCCTTTGCCCAGCAGAGTAGGATGGGACCAGCAAATGTGGTGGATTGTCTATATGATGTCACATCTGCAACTCAATTTTGTCTTGACTGGGAAGGAAGAACTTGCACTAGCTGTGTTCAGTGTTCAATTGAAGAAGACAGAGCTCTGCAGGTGTGTAACTGAATTGCATCTTCTTTGGCTGGCTCAGTAGATACTACTTGCTAGGATTTTTTTTTCACTTGAGAGCACTGGTTTTGTCTTTTAACATTTGATCTCCGGCACCATCACTCATCTTTCCATTGGCATTCTGTTTCCTTAGAGCACTGCTGGAATTCAGCCAACTCCATGTTTTGGTTGCCACCAAAGACCTATGTGATTGCCATTTCCTCCCCTATCTCACAGTATGAGAATGTTTTACTCCTGTCTCAAAGTAACATCAGATCTAACACTGTCATTAACTGTTTGTGTACAAAATTTCACTGCTTCAGAATTTTAAAATTGTCAAAGCCTTTCCATTTTGTCCTGTTTTTCAGGAGAAGATTTAGTGTTTTAAAATGCTTTCAGTCATTCTAGGACCTGGAGGTTGAAAAGCTTTAAGGTAATTCAGCTGCTCAGGGTCTTCCGCTGTTTTTGCAAACTAGTGGCAAAGGAGAATATTGTCCTACATTCCCACATGCGGGTAATGGATGTCTCTGTGATCCTCAAGCATGGATACTACAGGTTGTGAGGTCAGGAGAGGCTTGGTCATCTTATTAATCCAGTAAGCTGACTGGGCAAAAGAGTAAAGGGTGCAAGAAGTGCTAATTCTTTGGCTAGCTTCACATTTCTTCAGTGCAGCACTGATGTCAGAAATGGATAGCCCTTACTAAAACTAGGTAAGTCTGAACATCCTTTGGAGGTTCTCTCAGATACATGACCATCAATGCAACATTGATGGTCATGTAGCAACTCTTGATTCTGTAGCTGAATATATGAAGTTTGTTCTAGCAGCAAAACTCATAATACTGCAGGTAAGTGCTTGTGCAAAGTCAGGTTTGGGACTGTGCATTGAGCTTCTGTGGGTTCTGTTGTAACAGAAGCCAGGCTAGGTAGACACAGTGTGACCCTTCTGTGTCAAAATGTTTAAATTTGTGAACATTCAGACAACCAGGCAAATCATCCCACTTTTCAGAAGTGCCTAGTTCCCAGTGGGGCCTAACATACATGGGACGTGCCAGAACCCAGCGCCTCATAAAATTAATTAGGCATCCAAATGTTAGACTCGATCATTTATATCTCTGAGACAGTATCTTGCAGACCAACTCACAGTGAATTACACTGAGTCATTTTTAATACTTTGCATTCCAGAAAGGTAAGGCTTAGACATTTGGTGTCCAGGCCAGTCCTGGCTAGGTGGGTGCCACCAATATTATGCAAGACTGCTGTTTTCAGTGATACTTGTAGTTGCAATTATTTTTGTTATTATTTGTGTTAAATATTTGAATGACTTTGCATATTGGGATGTCAGTAATTTAATCGTCTAAAAGCATGTGGTGAAAGCTAGTCATCCAAGTTCCTTCTCTGGTCAGGGGAGAGAAAGAGTCATCACCATGGGCTGATACATAAGTGTGTAAGATAGATGGGTAGAGTTACATTACATAGGTGTCTTTCCCTTTCCACTAATTATTGAATTATTTAATAAGAGGTGACTTAGTTTAGTCTTTATGCCTTTTTAATCATTTGTTTGGATGAGATACATTCAGCTGTTTCTGTCAGTGGGATTCTTCTCCATGGAATTGCCAGGATGATGGTTGCTCCAGTTGCCCTGCCTTTTTGCAGGGTTGGGCCCATATTGTTTTTTCTAAAAGATTTCCTGTGCACTTACATTATTGCATTTTTCTTTTTCTGCAGCCAACATCCTGTACATGGCAAGCCAAGAAATGATCAAGGTGGTGGAGAGAGACAGTACAACCATAAAACAAAACCTAAAGAAGGTAACTGTTTAATCTTCAGAGTTTTCACAGGAATCCCACATGTATAAGGAGATGTTACATCCAGTTATATTTGTGCAAAACCAGAATTTCAGCAGGCTTGATTCTGGTTTTATGTGAGTCTCATTCCAGCTACTTTAGAGAAGCCATTGGGTGTCACTGATCCTTAAAATGTTGTGATCCACACCTTTGTAGATGGAGCATTCACTGCTATCAGATGTACCAACCTATCTGGTGTGTTTTCCTTGTTGGAGGAGAAACAGTCTGTGTTCTGGCTGAACCTGAGATGTGGTTCCCAGTGAGGCCAGTAGTTTCCTGGGGTCTGATCAGACAGCCAGGACACAAGCGCAGGCTGATGGACCAATTCCTCTGACTTTGCTGCTGCACAGGTCAAGCAGAACACTTACCATCCGTGTTGTGTGGTGTCAGTTAATATCATGGGGTTCTCCAGGCTCGATTTGTCCATGGTGTCAAAGCATAGTAGAAAGGAGAGTCAGCAAAATTATTGTCCACAGTTTCAGCCATTGGGATGTAGTGTAAGAGAAATTCCTCAGAGGCTGGTGCTACTGTTGTACAGGTAAATTAATTTTTTCAGGGACCTTTCTGCACTGAGCCTTCTCATCTGTTTGTGTTTATTGCTGAAAGAGGTCCTGTAAAGTTTTGGTCTGGACTGATAGCATTCTCCCACTCACTTCATAGAGCACAGTTCAAGGGTTGGCACAGGTCAGGAACTGTGCCTAATTGGAGTTCTGTTGTGGTCACCCTGGATGCTGAGATAATTTAATAGTGTGGCCATGGTCAGACAATTCCACATGGCTTATGAGCCAGAAAACTGTCACATTTAATAAACTTTATTGGAGTAGCCTCTGTGTGAGTAGATAATCAGTAGAATGTATTATTCTACTGTGTCCCTTTCCTTCCCTCCATTTTTTTGTATCATCCCTGTCTTTTGCTGTAAGAATGATTCCAGCACTTTGCACTGGCAGAGATTTTCCTCAGAGAATGGAATTTTCTAGGACAAAGGTCCCAGATCTCTGTAAAATTACTTCGTGCCTTTTAAATAGATATGGTGCAAAGTTCATTTCATGAATCAGTCTCTTTTTTTGGCTGAAAATAGATTTATTTTTTATTTATCCCATTTGCCTTCTCTGCATTGAAACATATGTTCATAATGTAAAGTTGAAATAGCACATGTGAACAAGAATCCCTGCACTGCTCCTGGCATGCCTGGGCTGTCACCTGTTTGTTGCAGAGCATTCAGAGTTCGGCACTTTGCAGGGACTCTCAGTGAAGAGACTGAAGGGCTGATCTTGCAGACTACGAATATGTTCATTGTCTTAAACAAAACTTCCCATGGGTTGATCCAAAGCCCAGTGAATTCAAGGAAAATGGTTGATTTTACTGACTGAATCACCCTTCTGAGTGTCAGGGAGCTGGAGTGCCTGCCTGTTCCCTGACAGAAAGGGAGCCGTGAGTTGAGGGTGACCCCACACAGGCAGTGCCCTCAGCAAGCAAGATCCAGTCCCACAACACCCAAGCAGAGCGAAGTAACAGGGTCTGCTGACACTTCCAGAGAAGACAAAGCAATGAGCCAGGTCCAGTGTCCCTTCAGAGAAACAGTCAGGAGCAAAAGGGGATGGGGGCCAGAGACAGGAGTGGAGACAAGGCTACAACATGGGTCCAGAGTCCATCCAGGAGGGATTGTCAGACATGCTGGAAGGCAAACTGCAAGGTGGGAGCCACCCAGGCAACATCTGGGTACGATGTGGGTCCAGTGTCAATCTCGGACACAGGGCCAAGGCCAGGGCCAAAGACAGATCCTCAACAGTGTAGCTTGAGGGGCAGAGACTAAAGGCCAAGGCCAGAGCTGTAGACCCTGGACCCATACGTGGGAAGTGTGAGTCAGGTCCAGGCAAGGAAAATGAGGATAATACTGCAGATCACCCTGTTAACCAGGGTACGAAAGTGAAGAGTGTGCAGGAGCAGGACTTCAGGTGCTTGTGGAAATATTAATAATAAGTACACATACTTGAAGTTAAGCATAAAAGCTTTGTTGGATGGTGACAGTGGTTGTGACAATCAGCTGCAGCTCCAGCAACTTCAGGTGGACCATCAGATGCTTCACAGTGCAAAAATACTGATTTCTTGCACTGAATGAAGGCCCATAGCCAACAGTAAGAGTTTGCAGGTGTCCTGGTCTGTTCCATCTGTGCTTTTGTTGACTCTGTCAATCTAAGCATAGCCTTGGCAGACAGGACCTGGTTTAAACCTGTGTTAACTTTCTTTTATTGATTCTTCTATGTCCTCATACTTTTAAAGTGGCAAGCATACTCAGGAAAACAAAAAACTGAAGCAAACTTATAGGCAGTTGGCAAACTGAAGAAAAAGCAGGTCTAAAATAAAGCAAAATGATTCTCTTTCTTCATCTTCTAGTAATTTCTGGGAATGTAAGAATTAAGGGAAAAATTTTGAGTTGGCGTAATGTTAAATTTGAAGAGTATTGACAATAAAAATGGGCTTAACTTATAAAGGTTGGAAGTTTATAAAAACAGGAACTATAGTCCAAGTTGCTATAGAACTGGCAAGCTGTTGCTTCAAAAAATTTATGCTATTTAGTAGTCGCTGTGATCACATGCTAAAAGCCAATCTTAACACCTGACTTTGCCAACTGCTGTGGAATAGAAAAGTTATTTCTGGATCTTATTTTCATTCTGTGATCTGAAGAAGAAAGAAAAAGAGACACAGGATTATTCCAATCTTTCCACGCCCAGATTTAACTTTAATTAGTACTAGTTAGGGACCAGGAGAAATTTTATCAACAGACCCCAGATTTTTAGTCTAACAATGCTAATTGCTTGGATTTGTGTTTGAAAGAATGGGAGCTGGAATATTATTTGGATAATTAAGTTTTTCACTTGTATTCTTCTAAAGTCAGAAGCTGTGCACATTAAATAGCAGTGGAACTGCATGAGGAGAATGGAGACCTGTCTTCTATCAAAGTAATATATGATAGAGCCTTTAAAACATTGGTTGTAAAGCTCTTTGTCTGGATCAAGCAGTACGGGAATGTACAGGAATGTGAGCTTCTTATTGCAGTGACATGGGGGGTTGTGATAAACCAGAAAATCCAAACAAATAAGGTAGGGGATACTGATACAAAATTTGCTCAGCTTTGGTGGTTAATTATTAGCTGATCATGTCTAAGAAAGCTGAGCTGTGTTCTTTCACTGTAATAACACCAACTCCCTTTCCTAACAGAAACTGCAGGCAAAGATACTACTGAACTAGAGGAAGTTTATTCTAATTCCTGCACAAAAGGAAGTGGGTGTAATTCTGTGTTCTTAAAAGATGGATCAGCACTGAGCATCATGGAGCTTTTACAAATAGAATAAAAATTTTAAAAGCAGCAGGAAAAATGGATGTGTTGGGCATTCACTAGTGTGCCTGGAATGGACAATGGTATTTCCATATAGAGATTCTCTACAGCACTTAGCGTTTCAAGTCTGCGTTGTGCCCCATTCATTGCTGTGTTTCAAGATTTAGCCTTATTGACTCTTCTTCTGTCAAATAAGCTTATAAACCTGTTACAATAAATATATATGAAGAAGGTATTGCATGAAATGGTAAAACTAGGGTGCTTAGAGAGGAAATTCTCTTTTAAAAAATCACCCCTTGGATTTTGTATTTATTGAGATATATTTGGTTCATTACTCCATGTGTAATACACAGTATTTGTATTTTGAAGTATAGGATCTCCTCCAAAGCCCTTTTGAATCCATTGTAGAGCTTCCACAGATTTCAGGAATTCTTGAATCAGTGAACTTTAGGTAGTGGTTCCTAATTTTTTAAGACAATTAAACCACCTCCTCCAACTGAAAATCCTGATTCTTTTGGTTAGCATGTCAAATAAATAAAAAAAGGTTTATATGCTCCTTGAGTTTAGTTTTGCTGGTGGTCTGGTGTAGCAGTTGCATTGATTGCTAAGGAAAAAGACAGGAAACATCTGAAGGAGAGATAAAAAGATGTTAAAAAAACCCAAACTGTTGTGTGAGAAGAAAAGTATAAACTGGAAGTTTATGGACACATTAGCCTATTTTCACTCAGATTGTGGAAGTCTGTATTGTGGGTGACTTGTAACAGATGGTTAGGTGAGGAAGAAATTCAGTTTTGAAAAAATTAAATGAATGAAGTATATGTTTGCTACTTCCTGCTTATTTCAATGGTGTGTTTAGAATTTAAAGTCATGCAGGTTTATATTACAGCAAATATCTTCTCCAAGAGTATCAACTAAACAGTGACATGCAGAGATTTAGAATAAAAGCTAAAGAATGAAGTATTTCCTT
Organism: Acanthisitta chloris; assembly: GCF_000695815.1. Taxonomy (NCBI): domain Eukaryota; kingdom Metazoa; phylum Chordata; class Aves; order Passeriformes; family Acanthisittidae; genus Acanthisitta; species Acanthisitta chloris. Next base: position 23,766 of record NW_008683784.1, on the reverse strand, counting down.
TCCACAGAGAATTGCTAGGTTTTTCTTTTGAAAAATTGTCTTTGCTTGAGAATTTTTTTAAAACTGAGCAACCAAGAACTATTTTGACCCCTGAGGGAGCTGTTTTGATGTTGCCCAGTGGTTTTGTTTGAGTCTTTATAGACATCCATGGGGGTTTGGTAATTACTCCCAGTGTGAGGGGCATGATCTGAAGATACATTCTTAAAGGAATATTACAAATACTTCGCCTGCCCACAGCGTGAGTGAGATGCTTGCCTACATTTGTGAAAAACCTTCCAAACACTCTCTCTGAATAGGTGCAAAGTGCTCTCTTGAGCCAAGAACACCTCTTTTTTTGGCTGGTCTCACATCCTTTTTGGCCTGTGCTCCCTGGAGGTGCAGAGTTGAAGCCAGAGAAGTTGCACATGTGCTTAGGGATTTTGGTGCCTGTCTCATTTAGTCACAAGAACAACCTTCTCTTTGAAGCACCCAGAATTCCTAATCGGGGATCAGCTGCTTCTCTCCTCGGTGGAAGAGGATCCCAGTGAGCATTTAAAAACTTCAATGTACCACAATATACTTACCTAGAATATTTTGCTTGTTCTGTAACTGAGCTCTTCTGTCATCGTTCATGCTGTGTGGTATTCTAGTAAAGAAGCGATGACATGAATTTCCAGAAGTTTCAGAGTGGTTATAAGATGTGTGCTGCACACAATATGCAAAGAGAGCAATATTTCCCCAGCCTTCTGAAGAATATTTGAAAGTTATAGCCAATCCCTTACTAACCCTTGATAGTTTCCCTGCTACTGAGCACAGCAGTGGGCAACATTGGCCTTCATGGCCAGATGCTGATCCTGCCATTGTGAGAGATGTGACTGATTCATCACAGATAAAGACACTGAATGTAGACAGTGTCAGGCTGATATTCAGAGGGAAATACTGTTTGCAGTAAATACTGTTGGAAGAATCTGGCCCAGTCATAGTATTGTTTAAACAGTGGTTTCAGGTCTGTTTGTTTTTATTTTCATATTTATATAGACTTGACTTCTGAAATATCCATGTTCCTGACACATCTAAATATATACCCTTGAGATGCTTTTAAGTCTTTAAAAGTAGCAGAGATAATATAAATAAGTTAATCACCCGGATTTGTTGATAAATCCTGTGCGTCCTTTTTAAAAGCACATTTTTACTTTGCATTGAGTTTGAGCCATCATTATCTGTGAGAAAGTGGAAATAAAAGTGGCCTCACTTGATCTCATGGGTTTACATGCAGAGTAGCTGGTAGCATTGCTAACAAACTGCAGCAGAGTTAAAGAGAAGCCCTTTTCCCTTCCTCCTTTTACAAAATTTTCAGTCAACACTGGTAAAGGCATGACAGCCAGGACCCTGCACCCTGCCCTTTTGGTAGAACACCAACAGTGTACCTGACACTGGGGTGAGGAGTGATACACCTTGAATCACTTGCAAAGTAGTCACTACATCTGGCTGTGACTCTAGCCAGACATCCTCATTTCTTTGACAGTAAAATGTTTCTCCATTCCATTTCCAGACAGGGATGCTAGTTTTGTTTGTTATTTATGTTGGTTTAACAAAACTGGTCATCATTCTTATGTTAAATAAAATCATCACAAATACTTGAACTACTACATTATGCCTTTACTACAAGCCCTTACAGATCAATATTTAAAACTAGCATTATGTACCCCTAATTGTCAACTGCTGCTTCCCAAAACAGTCCAGCTGAAAACCTTTGGCTGCACACTGCCCTTGGAACATTGAAAAATCCCAGTTCTGGTAAAACAAGCTAAGAAGCAAGTTCACAAGACCTTGCCATCAAACTGGCTGATCTCAGCCTTGTCAGAATCATGAAGGGGGAGGGATGGTGTCTTAGAGATCCAGATCCCAAATCATTTAGGGCTTCCTAGGGCGATGCCAGCTCTTTGAATTCCCATAAACTGGTAAGTAAAGCCAAACTACAACTGAAGCAGTTAAAAAAAAGTGTGGCCCAAACCAGTCTGTTCCCATGTTGTTTATCATATTCTTTTGGCAGGATAAGGTGGAGACACTTTCATAATTCCAGAGAAGCTAAGTCATATTCTGTAAACCTTGATGAAACTAAAATTAATTCTGGGCTAGGGCCTTTTAAACTAGTCTTCATCCAAGAACAAATGAAAGTATTCAGTGGTTACTGCTGAGAGCTGTCACCCAGAGAGAAGCTGCTGTGGCAAGCAGTGATTGCATGTGGGAGCAATGCTGATAAAATGTCAGGGTATCCCAGGCAAGGATTTCAGCAAGGACACTGGTACAGTCTCGCTATTGCACGTGTGCCGCTCGTTTATATCCACAGAGATCAGTCCTTCGCTCTTTCCCATCAGCTGGAGTGGTGCCTGCCTGTGTGATGAGATCTTAAAGTTGTTATAACATGCACCAAATTCCAGAGAGATAGAGGAAACTCAATTAATATGTTTTAACTTTCTGGCTTTGTTTTTCAGTGCTGCCCTATGACAGTTACGGAAGAGGCATAAAAGAAATCTCTCTGTAATTTATACTTCTGTGAACTGTCATGCGTACTATAACAAGTGCCAATGGAGTCAACTGCAGGAAATCTTTATTATTTTCTTAGAAACTCTTTAAAATGTAAACATCCTGTTGATACAAATCTCAGATTCTTCTGATGTTTACTTAGCAGCTGCCATCATTGTGCAGTGTCAGAGTACACATACCATATTACAGGGTACAAGGCTGACAGAGCCCTATTCAGACTTGTGTTTTATTTTTCAGAAGCTAAGGATGAAAATACTTCTGAGCCATTTAATGGTAAATCAACTTACAAGAATTTTGCTGTTACTTTAAAGCTATTTGAAACTTTGAAATTGCATAACATGGTATTGAAATGGCTGGCAAAGACAGCCTACAACTCCATTCTCTGCCCTCATCATCCGATGCTGAAAGAGGACGTGTTTTAGTCACTCACCACAAGCAGGATGTTGCATCAGGACTCACACAGGCTTTGTCACGCCCAGTAGTAGCTGCCATTTGCCTTCTGAGACAGGAATACCTGGAGTCTCAGCATTCAATACTATAAAAGAATAAAAAATAATCCTCTTGCACTCATGGCAAAAAAAGTTAAAAAATGCAAATATTGAAAAGTTTAAGCCCAGAAGAAAAAGAGAAAGAGCCTTCTATTTATTGTTTTGTGAATCTATTTATTTTTAAGCTAGTTTCATTATTTTGGGGGCCTGACTCACCATTTCTGAATGCTTAGATTGGCAGCAGTTTTCCATTGCTGGTGCAGTGGTTGTGCTGACTCAGGATGTCTTTACAGCCATGCACCGTCCACAGGAAAATACGCACTTTACAGATCCATGCAAACCATACAGTGCATGCCAGTGTTCCCTAGCACTGATGGAGATCCCATGTGCCTCTGGTTACAAATGGTTCATTAATTATACCTGCCTGCCTGCTGCAATAGCAATCCTCCTGGTGTTAAAATGAAGATGCGATTTGTGTTCTGGAAACTTTTGTTTAAATATGTCTAAAATTATTCTGTCTTAATATATTAGGAGAGTAGGTGGCATTCCAAAGTCTGTATTTTTTGTGGCTGTGTGTGGCACAGGCACAGAGCACAGACATTTTGTCCTGCAGAGGGAGACCATCAACTCCACAAATGTCAGGTTCTGTAGGCCCTGTGTCAACATCTGGATCACTGAAAATGTACACCTATTTGCAATCCTGCTCTAATGCATAATCCATTAATAGGGAAGCATTTTGAAAACAATGCTGAATTCTGTTGGCAGTTTGCAGTTAAGAAACATGTATGTCGAAATTTTGGGTGTGCAGGCGTAGGCACATGGACAGAGTGCACACACCGACACCTGCACGTGATGTAAGCAGACAAAATAACTGCCCAAGCCTCCTGTTTTAAAACTGTTCTTAGTTGGTTACAATGTACCTAAACTTTAGTTGCATATATGACACAAGTATCTGTCCTACCTTGACTGTTTTTATTTCAGTCCAAAGGATTCTACAATGTCTACAAATAAGGCTCAGGGGAAAATGCATTGTTTTCTCATGGTAACAGTTCCTAGCTTGGAGAAGGAATGTTTTCAGTCCAGTGTAAAGGAGACATGAGCTGAGCTAGTATAGAGGGGAACTGGTGAGTGAGGGGTAAACAGAGAGGAGGCAGGAAGAAACAAAGGCTCTGTTTGCTTGGCCAGAGGAAGGCTTCTGGTGCTATATGCAGTGTTGGATTGGAGCTACCCAAGCAAGACTGGCATATGAGATACAAGAGCTGCCTGTAGCAGCCCTGGAGACCAAACAGGGTATCTGGCATATCAGTCTTAAGTTGCATGAGGTCATAGAACCATTTAGGTTGGAGAACAAGATCATCAAGTCCAACTGTTGTTAACCTAACACGAGCAGATATTTATGTAATGGGCCTCTGAGTTGTGCTTTATGAGTTCACTTGTAGGGATCTATAGGTGCAGCAGGCATTAGAGATGCAGATGACCCCATCAGAGTCAACAGAAATCTATTGAAGAAGTCAAGGTGGAATTTGGCCCTTAAACATGGACCTCTGGCTCAATTTTTGGCACTGTGGAATATCCCCATCTGGCCTCCAGCTGTTTTGCCAGGAAGTTGTGGGTTTCCTATAAAATCCGTCATACTTGCCAGTCTCTTGAAGGTGCTTCAGATATCTAGAAGATCTCAGATGGCAGTACTTTAGCAATGGAGCTCTTATTGGAGCCTCAAGTGCAGATTCACTCACCTTACAACAGATACTTGCTGTGTCAACTGAGAACTTTCTAAGCACTGATGCCATTATTGAGCCTACCCTTCCTGACCATGTGGTGGAAATTTGGTGCCTGGTACACATGTAAGCACCACAGTGCACTTACCTGTATTTGGATGTTTTTATGCTGAACTGAACACAACCCTGAGACACTAGGAAAAACTGATAGTCTGACAGATGTTTGAGAAGCAGCACTGGGAACAGATGTTCTAGAAGAAGCAACTAGGGTTGGAATTGAGACTCAGAATGAGGTGGAGAAACCAGAAGACTAAAATTTGGACTTTGGAGGGCAAGAATGTGGGACTAGAATAAGAAGCAGAAGTAGTATAAATTGGAAATGACAATGTAAGAAGCCAAATGGGGCATAAAGAAGTCTTTAGAC
>NW_008683784.1:0-18582 GCF_000695815.1 Acanthisitta chloris | reverse complement strand
AGTGGACAAATGACTGGACAGTACGGCCACTAATTAGTAAATATTCTGCCCTTTTCTTCTCGGAATGGAACTGTTCCTGTTCTCAGCAGGTGCCATTGGCTATGTTTGCCTTAAGAGCAAGAGCAGCACAATAGAAGAGAATTTGTAGAGGTAATATTAAGTGGTGAGGCCCTGGTGTTCCCAATGTAGGCCTCTCAAAGGGTTATTGCTTTACCCAACAGTTATCTGGTCTTTGCTTTAGTTTCAGTTGAAAGGAGTTCATACCCTGTCAGACCACTTTATGATGTGAACCAAAGTATGTTAAATTTCAACAAACTTGACATATGCTTCAAAAACACACCATAGATTCAAACTAAATGACTTATTTCTGTGCTGGACACCTCCAGTGTGACACGCAGCAGGAAAGTGTCCCATGTTCCTCTGGCCAGAAGCTGACGCTGCTAATTCTTTGAATTACACCATGACCTTAAGGGACAGAGGCCTAAAGCAGCAAATCTGCAGGTGCTGACACTGTTGCCAATAGGTGAAGGTCCCATATGTAAAATGCCTGGGCGTTGGTTTACCTCCTTGAAGCCTTGCAGACTGTACACACAAGCTTTGCTATAACCAGTTGACATTGGATTACAAGCATTTCATGGTTAGGGAGCACCAGTCTCAGTTCAGACATCTTTTGTGTTGCATTCACAGTTGATCTTTCATTCAAACATCACTTTTCCTTTTTCCTCTTTCATTAACCAAAAAAGCTGTGTAATGAAGGAGACAGCAGGATGCAGAACTTTACCATGAAGTTATTATAGTTCCCTGTTTCTTTCAATAGGCATTTTACCCCTTCTGTCACAGATGAGGTAAAGACACCTTGAAATGTGTATTACAGACAGATAGACAGTGTTTCAGAGCACCTGCAAATGCAGTCCAGGAGTGCTGTCCTGTGAATATAGTCAATACTGTGTAATGCTGCACATGCTGGAAAACCAGCTCAAGGTGTTCAGACTATACTGCATGCTTTCAAATTAATATATATAGTTTGACATTAATTTCTGTGCTCTCCACCTGCAAAATTAAGATGAAAATGGCCACTAAGGTGTTGCAGAACTAAATTAATAAATATGAGCATGCAAATCCCATAGTGGTGCATGCCAGAGGAATGCATAGCATAAAGAAGATAAATTCTGTCTGTAAACCATGAAGTATGTAGTAAAGAAATCCTCAGACCACACACAGAATTTAAAATGAAATCTACTATCAAATAGCAGCTCATCAGCTGAACGTCATCCTGTCAGTGGATTGAATGAGTCAAGGATCCTTTGGATCGTGCAGTGAAAGATTAAACCGTAATGCAAATATACCAGAGGCAAGCTAAGAATGCACATAAATCTTCTGTTTAGGCATTTCCAAATCTGTGAGTTCTCAAGTTTACAACCCTACCTGGAGAACAGCCCATTTCACAGTTCATGCAGACCAAGCCAAGTGTTTTATCCACCTTTCTAAGTGTAAATGTCTTTTCATTTTTTCTAAACGATCATGTGATGAGACTCTGGACTGGCCTTTCAGAAAATCTGACAGTTTCAAGGACTACTTCATTAAACTGGGGTTGCTCCATTGTGGTTTTTTCCCTCAGTTTCATAATCTTTATTTTTTGTATCTGTTGGTAACAAAGCTCAGGGTTAAACAGAATTTGGTCAGATGTTTGGCTTCCAAATGGCCTGAATGCAGCTGGCCATTTCACACTGGGGTTTTGAAGAACTTTTGCTAGTGTGACATCCTGCGATTGACGAATTGAAGGCAAGATCAAAAGAAATTTTCTTCTAAAGCAAACAACACACCTTGTTTCCAGCAATTAGTGAGTGACAAAGGAAGCCAGCAATGTTTGTTAACCTGGAGTGGTTTCTGTTCTGTGTTTTACACATATATAGAATTATAACTTGGGTTGGTGTATATGCAACTGAGATGTATTTTGGATACAGCCAATAGTCAGTAATGTACTAGCTTTGGGTTGGGGAAAACTAAGTTAGACAAAAACTTGTAACATTTTGTGAAATGCAGTCTGGGCTCTTAGCCCCACCTCTATCCCAGTGGGTCCATTTATTTATATTCCACATGGCTACAAAAATGATGGAATTGAAGATTTTTGTGATGAAAGGAAAACTTCTTGTCCCCTTATATATGTTAGCATTGCTCAATTATTCATTGAAGTACAGAAATGAAATATTAAACAATGAGAGTAATGGAATTGGGCCAAGCTATATGTGTGATATGTTGAGCAATCAGCAACCTTCTGGTACCTGCATTCAAACATCTCAGTATGAAGAGTGCTCACCATTAATCTTGTTCCTGTATAGTTTTACATCCATAGGTTTTTACTGTCTCCCAGACAACCACATTCCCTTCATATACTTCATAGAAATTAGAAAACATAGCTATAGCATGTAAAGTCACAATGAAAATTGGGGGAAATGGTGACTTGGGAAAGCATGACATTTGGTGTTTCTAACAGAGAGAAAAGACACTGAATGTGATATTTGCCTGGAATTTCTGACTTTTGTGTTTAGTTGGGTCCTATAGCACCTGCGTCATGTATGCCATTGACCAAGGTGATTTGGGCAAGATCAAAACACACTGCACTTTGGCAGAATTTTAATTTCACATTATGACTCAAAAGAAAGTTGCTTGTTGATCTCTGGGATCCTAGAGGAGGACTATAAGAAAAATGAGGACTAACTTTTTAGCAGGGCCTGTTGCAAGAGGACAAGGTTAATCGTTTTAAACTAAAAAAGGGTAGATTAAAACTAGAGACAATGAAGTTTTTTTATAATGAGGATGGTGAGGCACTGGCACAGGTTGCCCTGAGGGGTGGTGGATGCCCCATCCCTGGACACATTCAGGGTCAGGTTGGATGGGGCGTTGAGCAACCTGATACAGGTGAAGATGTCCCTGGGCATTGCATTTCATTAAATACCTAGAATGCTAACACACAGAGCAGCTAATAGCTAGGGAAGACACAGCAGTTGGTTCAGGGTGGACTCCATGGACAACTGTATGTTTTGATCCATAATACAAAATTTCTTCAGGCAGCCAGGCTTTCATCAGCATATCTCTGTTTTCAGAGTTAAGCCTGTGTTGTGTTTCACAGTCTTACAGCAGACTGTGTCACAGTGTATTTAACTGTCTTCATCACAATGGCAGACTTGAAAGCAATCAAAAACTACCAATTTGCTATTCCTCACAGTATACCTTGGGATATGAAACATCACTTATTTCCAAATAATTCAGTGCTCTTTGGATATTGTTTGCTTCATCGGTAACTTTCTAAATTAATGACTTGATATGCTTTGATTTCTAGCTGATTTTTTACTATGGAACTGGAGACAGCTGGTGTCCACAGCAGTATTACGACGAGATCAAAATGGATTTTCCAGATGGAGACATTCGACTGTGTGAGAAAGGGCTCCGCCACGCCTTTGTGCTGGATGCCAGCAAGGAGATGGCTGCTATGATTACAGACTGGTTACAGGATGATCTGACCAAATTGTAAACATGGATTCAGTGATTAACAAGAAAATTATGTCATTATTTTGTGAACGTGAAATTTTTTCGTGAGAGAGTCTGTCCTATTTTTTTGTTGTTTATTATAGATTATGGCTTGTTTTCTATTGAGATGTTCTAGAGAAAGTTAAAAGAGAGACTGGCTGGTCCAAAGTATAGTTTTATTGATTCGGTGCTGATGTAGTTTCAGCCTGTGTCTTTAGGATTCTGCAGGACTTGGCAAAAGGTGGAATATTTCTTGTCTGCTAGCACTCTAGACAACACTGATAAAATTGTACCTGAGTTACTGCCACCTCACTCACTTGCTGGAGAACCATCAGGGATGTGGCTGGATCCTAGCAATGGATCCCAGTATGCTGTGAAAGGCCGGGCCTTCTCCATGTGTCTTATCCATCTATGTAAGCCAAGTACATGACAGCCAGAACAGCCCAAGGCCCATGGGCAGCCCTGGTGTGGTCTCCTCTGGGTCAGATGGGGCTGGTGGTCTGTCCAAGGTCAGGGTGAGCTCAGGATGAGTACAAGGGAGATGTGCAGATGAGGTGTGCAGTTTCTCCAAGTCTCAGAAGGGGGTTAGAGTGCTGCCAGGATTCCACAGGGTATTAAAAATGCCATAAGGTAACTGTGGCTGCTCAGTAAGGGAATACATACGGAGCTTTTGTCTGGAACATGGCCAAGTGTTTCATTATTCAATTGACTGTAGAGAAGGGAAAGGATGCTGGTCACAAGTGCCAGTATTAAAAGGTTAAAATGGATTGCAGAATCCATGTAATTCCACTTCTAGGTGGCCTCCCTCTCCTAACGAAGTCCATGAGAACAGTGCTCACTCAGCAACTTGAAAGAATTAAACCAGTTTTGATGCATGTCTGAATTTCAGTTCTTTGTTCTAAGGACTGAAGTATGAAATTTTCTGCCAAGCCACAAGTTAGGTAAGTCCACCGTGAGAAAATGTCTGTTGCAGTGCCATGGCTGCACCCATGACATGGCATGAAACATTACTGTTGAGAACCAGACCCTTGCACATTGCTGACAAGTTCACTGTTCCTCACATTTGTTCATCCCTCTCCTTTACAGATGGCCAAAAAATAGAAAGAAAAGAAACATCCTCCCAGTTGTGATAACAGAAGAAGTTACAGACAATAGCTAGAAATTAAAATAATGCAAGTAAGGGGAGCAGAGCCAAGTGTAATCAGGAAAAGCTTTCTAGCCATGAACCTGTTAAATAGTTTCCCAGCATAGTTCATAGAGACATTTATAAATAAGCAAAACACTACAGAGTATAGTCAGGGGAGGTCCTGCCCTTGCAAACGAACAGATGAATCTAGATGATGCGTTAGGTACTGCTGAGAATGTACTGGAGAACGTTCTCTGTGATGTGGACCAATTAATTGCTTACTTTTCTTACATGATTATACACACACCTTCCACTTCTCTCTACATCCCCCTTGAACTTTTCACTAATATTTAGAGCAACTATTTTGGATTAGTTTTCAAACCTGCAGACTGACAGTGGATTTAAGTGACCTTCTTTGTATCAGAAACTGGTGTAGCTTTTGAGACTAGCCAGTGGATTTTCTGATTACACTGCCATGTAATGAAATGGTACTCATGCGTAAGGCAGAAATGTTGAGACCGCAGTTGCAGCAGCACAGCAAGGAACCAGTTATGTTCAAAGTGAAGGGACTGTGCCCATGCAACTGATTCTGTTCATTAGAGAGTCACGGGACTTTCCTTCTTCCTACAGGTCCATTCTCAGTCATGATCAAAACAATCCTCATGCTCACTTTAGAAAGCCAGAGTTGCATGTGTCTCTGTGTGTGTATGTAAATAGCCCCCAGATGTTGGCATCATTCCTCCTTGTTGGATGGCCTTGTGGCAGATGCTGTATGCTTCTGTTGACCAAGGTGCTTCCTGGGGCAGAGCCAGGGGAGATGTTCACATATGTGGAGATATAGAAATGTACACGTATATATGTGAATGTGCACCTGTTTGTATGTCAGCAACAAAAAAAAAACTACTGTTCACCTGGTTGTTCTGATTTACATGTTGATCTGGTCGAACAAAACATTTGTTCTTCAAAGTTTACGGAATCAGTAATTGAGGAAAGACTCAGTTTGTGAAAGTTCAGCTGTTGTAGTGGATCTCCTGAGAGCAGACAAAATCTTGCATTAACCAAAGATTGACAAGTAACTATTAAAGCCTGGAAACTGAAGCACCTACAAGAAGCAGTTGTTTACAGTGCATTATTCGTATACTTTGTATGAGGAGTTAATTTAGCAATACTTGTACTTGTGTATGCCTTTTATACAAATGTTAACCCATTATAATAGGTCCTACTGACTGCATTAAGACCTAAACTGAGATTAGATCTGGTCAGTGATGACCAGATCTACTGCAAGAGAATGCCTTACAATTTTCTTAAATGAATTTTCTCTAGTATTATCAAAACCACATTGATTCAATTGCTACCTTCCTCCTAGAAGCTGTTACTGTAAGGCTAAGATTGGGAAATTTGCTACTCTATTCGTGGTGAAAATGCACGGGACTAGTTTCCACAGCTGTATTTCCGAAGAGGACCAGATCCCACACAATGATAATCCAGCTCCTCTGAAGCCCGTGGTGTTCACCATCACCCCAGGCAAAGAGTGTCAAAAGTGCTTATGGTCCAAATGTGCCAATTTACCATGAAAACACAGTGTGGTCCTGCCTTTTTTAGACTATTTAAGAATTCTTGGGAAACCTGTCACAAATATATTGACTGTATGCTGTAGCACCTAATCTCTGTCATTCACATCTGTGCTTAATTCTCACCACACAAGTAACCCTGCTAGTTCAATGACTTTGACTCATGTGCAAGTGTTTTGCTAGATCGATACCTTTTATTAAAAGTACACTACTCCAATTACAAAAATAAAGACATTTATGGTAAAATATAACTTGATTCTTCATTTTGATAACTTGTTTAGTCCCAGTTCACCTTCTTCATTACTTCATGCATACAAAATTTACAAAAATACTTTCCAAACCCCAAATTTCACATGCGATGCAGACATCTGCCAAGTGCACAGAAAATCCGTGGGTGGGAGGCACCTGACTCGCTTAAGCATTTCTATCCAGATCCCCTCCAAAATAATCAATCAGTGTTTCCCCTTGCTCCCTCCAGCTCCGTGTTTGCTGCTTTGAATGAGCTATAGAGTGCGTGGATCAGTGAGGTTTGTCCCTTCAGGAAGCTGGATGAGTGCTTGCCCAGTGTTTATGGTGAAGAATTTGCAGTTGGACTCCAAGCTAAACACCAGATTCTTGACTCACGGAGACAGATTGCATACATGAGCCACAGCAGATAATCTCTTCTCTACAGCTGAGGTCATTTATGTATTTATTTTACAGAAAATGGGTTTATATGTGCATCCACTCCCCATCCCTTTCTTTGGTCTAGATAATTGCCAGCAAAGACTTTAAACAAGATGTTCAATGTTAATAAAGTTGCTCAAACTATTACTGGGTTTGGATAAACTTACTAGACCCAAGAGACTTGTTTTACTCTGTGTCACAGGTCACGCTCAGACTCCCAACTACAATAAGTTTCTGAAGCTCTTCATTTGCAGGCAAATGTTCTCTTTCCTGGCACATTTACAAAATAAGAATGCAGAGAGTGTTTGTGAGTGACCAGGAACTATTAAAAAAGCATATATTTCTGGAACAGCTGATGGAGGTTGAGTATAAGCAGTAGATGCAGCAGTAACAGCACAAAACAGCTGCCAGAAGCGATCGCTGCTCTCAGTAGCATCATGCAGAAGTTACAAAATAGACTAACATGTATGCTCAGATGGAACAGGCAGGGAGAGGTTTAATTAAAAACTGTTCTGGAGTGCTTACATTGAAAGTCAATGGCCTGGGGTTCGCCTATTGCAGGAACATGCTTGCAGGAAAGTAGTTGTGCTGAGGAAAGTAGTTTGCAGCAGCTAATAAAATGCAGGCTGTTGTTTGAAACATCTGACTTACTGTACCTGGCTGCAGCCTTAGCCAGTCAGACACTCGAAGGAGATCTTTTGTCATCCCATTGGAAGCAATTCACACTGAAAGAGGCAGTGAGGGATGTCTCCCCCTCTCCCAGTTTGTGAACATCTCAACAAGCTCACCTTAAAGCTCCTAAGCTCTGAAGTATGCTGTGCTTCATATATGAAGAGAAATCCATGAAGATAAGGTGGCTTGAAGCTGGGAAAAACAGGCTTTCCCAGTGTCAGGACCCAGCACCCTTAAAATCTGATAAGGATCCAGCTGTTCCAATCTAACTTGTTAGATACAGGAATACCATTTACAGAATGTAAATGTTTTGAAGTGCTAACATCATCTGCTCTCATCATGCAGGGGGTACTGCAACTCATCTGTGTTTCTTAGGAACAAACCTGTATTCTCCCTCAGAAAAGAACCCCATGGGATTTTAAGCATCCAGAGTGATCCAGTCCCAGTACTGCCTCAATAAAGTCAACGCGATGCACACAGGCTTTGGGAGACCCAAGTAATTAATAGACTCAGACTCAGGCAACAGAGGGGATATAACATGAACAAAGAGTTTCAGTACGAAAACACTGTGCAAGACAGGAGTTTCCTTTTATCCTTGTACCCCTACTAGTTTGCACCAAAATAGGACAGTCCAGTGTAGCTGTACTCCTATGGATTTAAATTTTCATGGCAATGAAAACACGCCGGCCTAATATCAGTTATTCAAAATAATATTAAATTCTCAGAATACTTTGGAACTGCAGTTGAGCCTCACAGCAAGCACATGTCCCAGTGATCTCCCCAAGCATCTCTGAATTGGGCTGCATTACAAGGAATGGTGTGGGATGGTACATGAGAGGCCTCAGGTAAGCCTCAAGCAGGTGCTAGAGCCTGGTCCAAAAGTTAATGAGGTTATTACAGACATTAAAACTAACTTCACTGGACTTCAGATTAGGTGCTAAGAGGAACTGGCACTCCAAGCAAAGTCGAGCTGGCTCACCTAACTCAGCCCCAAGTCATAAAGCAGTGCTCCCAAAATAGATGTCTACATTCCTTGTCTGGTCTAGCTTAGATATCCAAATGTAGGGGTACCAGATCTCCCTCTGGAGGTCCTGGCAGGCACCAACTATTTTTTTTAATACATAAGGAACTTAGGCATTTGCTCCAGGTTTAAGTCACGAGGTGCCCAAGTCAGAGGTGTCCTGTTTGAGCAATGCTCTGCATTTTCTTCCATTTTATCTGTGTGAATATCTCCCCTGTCTTTGCTGTGCCTTTGATTTTTCTTAAATAGAAAGTGACTAGTTTATGTTGTCAATCACATGAGTAGTCTGAAGTGCTGGGGACTGAAAACTTGTCTCAACTGAACACAAACCTACCACTCCCATTGGTTTCAGTGAAGATGTGGTGGGATGTCTGTGAGTAACTATTTGCTCTCACCCTTCCATGTCCTGTTGAAAATGATGTGTTAAGATAACACATTCCTATAAAACTGCTCTAAAAGTGGGCAGGAGGGCATGGGGCAAAGGCCATCCTGCCAGTTTCATGTGCCTAGCTGGCAACCTTGTACCAAAAGGTCACCTCAGCCAGCATGACCATGAATAGGCATGTGGAGATGCAGGATACTCCCAAAAGGTGACTCGTGCTTGGTCTGTTGCTCCATGCACCACTGGGAATAGAAGTCACCATGCCTCACTCCAGCTGAGCCATGTGCTAGTTTGTGGGCATGCTTAAGAGGAAGGGACAGCCTAGAAAATACCAGTCTTGTAAGAATTTATTTTGAAGTACATCAAGCAAACCTCTCTTTTCAGTTATCCACGTTTCTCTTGGGTCTTGAAAGCTGAGGTTGCTCTGCTGTGTCTACAACACATACCCAATGCCTTGAAGACTTCTTCCATGCTTCCAGATGTGCCTTACTCCACACCTGCACATTCACAGTATTGTATCTGTAGGGGTGTAGTGGAAGAAGTGTGACCCTATTACCTTCAGTCACTATCTCCAAAGAGCTTTGGTGATGTCCACTGCAGGAGCATGTGCTAAAGCAACTCACTCTCCTTGAAACTGAGTTTGCCACTATAATGTCCCAGTGAAAGCAGATGAGAAAAACTGCGTAGCTGTTTAACAGTCCATTCCTGAGTGTGCATGACATTAATGTGGTGGATTAAGCTACTCTTGCAGATTTGCTGCTTTCTAGATATTCCATAACTTTTAAGCTACATCGACTAGATGTGCAACAGGATTTCGTGTCCCAGGGTACTTTATTAAGCTATTAAAAAAAAAAAACCAAAATAACAAAAACACCTTTGAAAGAGGAAAGAATGGACTAATTAAAAAAAAATAATTCCATGAGAAGCAAACTTCAGCAAAACCTCTTCTGCTGTGGTAATTAGCAGCCCAATCTCTCGGGTACTACGCAATGTATCGTGTACCAGTGATACCTAACAGGAATGAAACTACCAGACCTGATTTGGGGGAAAAGAACTCTCAACTACGTTTTACAAGGTTGTTTTTCATTTGCCAAATTTTGAAATTCCTAACTTACTCCTCGTTTCCTAAGGAGATGTCTTCACAAAACCTAACCAAATCAGGTTCCTCCCTTGCCCCTCCAGAAGACTGTCACCTTGGGCTGCCTCTATAGAGACCACAGGGCACTGGGCACCTGCAGGGGCAGAGTCCTGTGCTCAAGTCAGACCCACCACGTGATCACAAGCATGATGTGAGCAGAGGAAATTCTCCCAGCTTTCATATTAGTCCCCTTAATTCAATGTCTCTGAGACTCTAAAGCTTTCTATTCAAGTCCTAGAATCACAGAGTTGGAAAGGACCTTTTAAGATCATCCAGTTCCAAACCCCCTACCATGGGCAGGGACATCTTCCCCTAGACCAGCCTAGCCTTGAACACTTCCAGGGATGGGGTATCCACAGCTTCTCTGGGCAACCTGTTCCGGTGCCTCACCACCCTCTGAGTAAAGAATTGCCTCCTAACATCTAAGTTAAATCTCTCCTCTTTTAGTTTAAAACCATTCCCCCTTGTCTTATTTCTATCTGTCTGTGTGAAAGGTTGCTCTCCCTCTTTTTTATAAGCTCACTTTAGGTACTGAAAGGCCACAATGAGGCCTTCATAGACACTTCTCTTGTCCAGGCCGATGGAGTCAATGGAAAGAACCTTGGCTGGCTGGAGCTGGGTAGCTACTACTCAAGGCAGGTGAACTCTTCAGAAACACAGGGAAGGAAAGAGATGTACATTTTGATGATAAATCCATCACAAACATTCACTGTTGTGTGACCTTTTTTCATGGAAAATACCTGAGGTTGCCCAGGAAGACAGTAATAATTATTTTCATTTTTGGTTTTAACACCTTAGGTAGCCCAGGAAGTAAAGGTGGAATACAAAGGCTGCTCTGATGAGCCACCTGGTTTCAGGACACAAAGAAAAAAAAAAAACAAAACCTTGCAGAGGTCTATTTATCAATAAAATATTTAATAAACTTATCTGTACAAAATATTAAAAAGGTTATTGAAGAGTATACAAGAATACTTATTTAACAAATATATACTGCTATATAATATATTCAAGAAAATATAGATTGTTGTTTACAGTTCATTTACAATCCATATGTACAATCTATTTAAACTTTAGATACATACAAACAATGCATTTACACCGTCACATACAGAGCTATCTTCTTTAGAGATATTTCACACACTCAGACCTGAAAAAGCTGAACAAATACGTGGATAGCTCAGAGGCACACACAGGGCTACGAGTATTGCTTCAAAAATTATAACTACTAGAGATACAGCTATTGGAAATATGAGTCCTTTTTCATTTTTTTTATATTTTCCTTTCTAATCAAAGAAAAGAACACATAAATAAAACCACGACTGACCAGCAGAGAGGCTTGTTTTGTCAAAGGAACTCCAGATAGTGTTGAATTGACTTCAGAAACAGAGCACATGGTGATGGGATATGTAGGGACTGAGCAAAATGGATCAACATTGTTCCTGCTGCATCCAAAATGAGGAGCACCACGAGTGGAGCAGGTCTGTCCTGCACAGACATGCATCCAGCTCTTGTGGGCAGCATCTCCACCAGCTTTTCTAGTGGGGAGCTGCAGTGCAAGACAGAGCTGATGACTCCAGGTATGCACAGCCCCTAACTACTCCCTAGGGCTGTAAGAGCTCGATTTGCAAAGGCACTGCACAAATGTGGCTTCAACTGAAGCACATGGGAGCACTGGATGTTCAGCACTTCAGGAACTCAGACCCTTCTTTAAAAGGTTAATTACTCACAGCTCACGGGAAGAACGTAACCAGAATTATCACCTCCCTCTCTGGACAAGGAGGGGATGAGGTGCCCATACAAAATGCCCCATCCCCAGCTGATCACAGCCTACACACCTAACTGGCAGCTCTTCGAGGACTGAAGCTTGACCCCTGCATGTGTGACCAACCCTTTTCCCGGCCTGTGGATGTTATTTCACACTCTGCTGCTGATGGGGTGCTCAGCAGTTCCCAGCACACAGCTGGCACACGGCTCCCTGGGAGGACCAGCTTGGGAGCAAAGCAGCCATAAACTTTGCCTCTTGCTTTTGCCCCTACTGCTCCCCTCCTCTCTTCACCAAGGCAGGATGGAGGAAATGAACGAAACACCACAGGGAACGCTACCATCTCCTCAAAACCTGGGACCAAGGCCAATGCCACAGCTCCTGGCTTGGCCCAGCCTCTGGGTCTCATTCCTCTGATGATGAAAACCAGGGTGGCACCAGCATAGGTTGACACCATGGCAAAGAGGAGGGGAGACCCAAACACCTTCACCTTCCATCGGAAAAGCACTTGAGTGTGTGACCCATCATAAGCATGTCCACGCTGCCCACCAACTTCAACCCTGCAGACCTGTCCCCCCACTGTCCCCTGCACTTCGGCCTTCTGCTGCTGAGGCTCAGCCTTCCCTTCCTCACTCTGCACTCCCCATCCTGAAAACCCAATGTATGAGCACAAGTATCAAAGCAGAAAAATGAGCTCACAAAATGTACGGGTGAACTATTAAGTGGTGATGACAGAAAAATGAAGAGTAAAACCTGCAAAAAAACTCACTGAAAATGGGTGGGTTTTGTGTTTAGCCATTTCTGGGAATGGATTAAGCTTCGGTTTAAGATTTTTCAATACCAAGCTCCATGAAAATGCTCTGCTGCCCAAGCTTCCTACCCTAGTTCATTCAGCCAGAATTAAACGCAGTACATCCGCCAGCGTGCTCCTTCCCCCCACCACCTACATCAGGCTGCTCTCCAACATGGAAAATTCAGGGCCTGTTTGGGTACTGCTTCCAGTAAAACGAAAAGCAGCCACATGGACTACTTGTGTCTTGAGGTACAAGGATACAAAATATCCTCTGAGATGAAGGGTGGGCTCCTTGTTCAGTGGGTTACACCAGTGGAAGTTCCAAATTTTAGTCATTTTTCAAAGGCCCAGGACACTGGCTGGTAGGGCATAACTGATTTTCAGAGGCATCTTTGTACCTCTATGAACCTCACAACATGCTGTATTAGGAATGAAGAGCTTTAAAAGACTGAATACAGTCAGTTTTACCTTGAAAGACACAAATCAGCATATGACAATATTGAAGGTGTCACACACATCAGCCTAGTGGAACATCTCCCTCTTTTACCAGCCATTAATTCAAAGGAAAGGCAGAAAACCTCTTCCTCCACCATGCAAGGTGACAGGCTCCTGACCATCAGCAACACCCCACCCATGGAACAGCTAATCCCCAACTCCTCTCCTCACTGTGTTTTCACTGAGGACAGACTCCCACAGTGAGCACACTGCTACACTCTGAGCCTGCCACCCAGTGTCTCCAACCAGACCCCACAAGGGACCCCCAATGCCAGGGGAGCTGCTCTGATGCCAGTGGGACACACACATTCTCTCCATCTGCTGGTCATGGTGACTTAAAAGAATAACTACACTGCTCCCAAAGACCAGCACTTGGTTTTGCCCATGCAGATTTTCCTGCCCACTCACCTCCCCAGAGCATGATGCAAAGAGTGAAAAATTCACACCACAACTCCAGTTGCACACAGGACAGTGGACACAGCAAGCAGTTTGGTGGAGCTGCCCAGCCAAGGTCCACATGATAGCCATTTGGTCTGACCATCTTTCAAACCCAGTGCACAGCCCCATTTCAGGTGACAACCTCTGTGCATACCCAGACTCTCACTGCCATTGCCCCACATAGGTTTTTTCCTCCCTGGCAAGTGGTTGTGCTGCCCCAGGGCAGACAAAAGGGAAGGCACTTGGATTTCAGGACATATTCGGCAGGAAACCATGACAGGTTTACTCCAATGCAGGTATGAGCTAGATTTGTATTTATTACACATCTGTCACATTAACATAGATCCTGTGGGTTTTGATGTAACTGTAAATGCTGCTATCAAGACAAGCACAACAAGCCAAAGCTCATGGCAAGACTCCTCTTAAGTCTGGAGAGCAAAGCCAAAGGCATCCCATCAGCACTCCAAAGTGCTCTGTTTGCCCAGCTGGGACCCCCTGGGACTCACATCCCTGGGGGTCCTAAGTGATGCCCCCGCCTCTCCTGTCCCTTCCCTGAGAGAGGCAGGGCTGCCAACAGCAGTGTGTGTGTCTGCTGTTATGTGGGGGCCAGCACAGGTGATTCCCTAAATATCACTTTCAGGTTTATGGGATAAGGGCTTAAAACTCTAAAAGGAACTGCTTGTTTTGCAAAGGGAGAGTGACTTATAAATCGCTGCAGAGCTACCCAGTGAGACCTGTGTGACCAAGACATGAGTTAAAACCCACATGGTGCAAACACAAACAGGAGTCACTGGCACTTGGACTTCAGCAGCAGGCTCAAGGCTTGGGATTTGCTTTTAACCAGAATCGGTGCCTTTGCAGTCTTTTCCTTATGGGAATGCCAAGCGTCAGCCAACAGCCAAAGAGGATGTGGCTCCATCTGCTAGTGCTGAACAGAAAAAGGCTGCTGGGATTAATGCAGCAATGCCAGGGTGAAGCTGCTGCAAGTCTGCATCCAGCCCTTTTCCACATGAACACACTTCTATCATTGGATTTGAAGTCTGATGTAAAAAAAAGGGGGAGGTGTGGTTAGACAATCACCCTATTTTAAGATAATTAAAAAACAATTACTCCATGAAAGAATAAACAAAAAAACCCACACAAATAAAAGAATAAAATCTGTGACTCCTGAGAATTGTTTCTAGGCCAGAAGCACCCCAGGTCACCAGGCAGTTCCACTGGGCATAAAGCTATTTTGTTCCTGACCATCTCTGCTATGGAGCTCCAGCAGACAGGGAGCTTCAGGACACAGTGCAGGCAGAGGCTTAAGCAGAGGCTTTGGTTTTACAGAGCTCAAGGAGCCCCAAAGCAAGGCACACACACAGTCCTCTTCCGACCAGGCGTGCTCCCTGAATCGCAGACCCAGTGTTTCCAAGTCAAATGGGATCGCTCTGCAAGTTTCCCTGCTCCTGTGCAATTACATTCCCATGCCAGAGGGGAGGGAGCCAGTTATGCATAGATACCTCATAGTCCTTTCCAAATGCTTAGTATTTCTAGTTTCACTGTAATTATATCCTGCAGATAAAAATGGTGCTCAAGGTCAAACAAATCCTCCAGGAGAATATACACTGCATGGAAACTGTTGGGGTTTTTTTTGACTGGAAAGGTTGTATAAATACTGCAGACTGAGAACCTATAATTATCCATTAAAATCACTCTGAGTCTACTGAATTCATATTTATCTGTGTTCAACCTCTAATCTCATATTTATAAAGTTTACATGTGCCCAAAAATCAGCTCAGGCAAGAGGCAACTGATCAGAAATACATTTTTCCTGGACTGTTTCTGTGGCATTAGAGGGTGATACACTGTGGAGGACCAGCTCCAGGGACGGGTGTTGGGCTGGGCTACCACCATCCTGCAGCCAGTGCCCCCCTTACCTGCCTCCAAAGGCAGGATTTACTGCTCCATGCCCTGTGCTGACACATCCCTGTGTTGCTCCCCAACATGGCAGGGCTGCAACCACTCAGCTACGGGAACCTCCCTGCCCGGGAAAGGCTTTCACACCCACCACTTCCATGCAGAGTCACAGAATCATTGCGGTTGGAAAGGACCAGCAAGTCAACCCAGCACCACCACCATGTTCACTATTAACTATCTCTTCAAGTGCCATATCCACATGTTTTTGAACACTTGAACACTTTCAGTGATGGTGACTCTACCACTTCCCTGGGCAGTCTGTGCCAAGCACTGCAGCTGATACACTTGCCCAGGGGGAGCATCACAGTTACCCACTGAGAGCTTCAATCCTGCATCCCTCCAGCCTTGCCCTGCTTATGCACATCTCCCTGGAGCAACCCCAGGCAGGGACCTGCCTTCCTTGTCTCCTTAGGCAAACAGAAAGAGCAAATTACTGTAGCTATCCAGGCTATGAAACTGCAGTGATGAGTCACAGTTTTTCTCCCTAGGACCAGCGAAGCCATCATGGAGCTCAGAACAGAGACCCAGCAGCACACAGCACCCCAGCACCAGGGCTGGGGCAAAGCAACACCCTGCTCTCTCTTCCCTGTAACCATCTGTCCGTTCCCTGCAGTTATGGATGAACAAAAGCCACACAAACTGGGTGTCACTGGCATTAACATCCCCTTGGACATGATCCCACAGGAGCAGGTCTCAGGCTACCCTTTTGGCTGAGGATTACAAGAGCCACCAGCCAGTGGGGGCTACCAGGAGCTATATATATCTTGCCTAGGTTTTAACTGCCCACAAACCTTGACCACAAATATTTGGAGGAAGGGAAGGAGGTAAAAGAAACAAAAACATTAAAAATATTGTCTCAGCAGTGAGAAAAACTATCAACCAACCAATGGCAAGTGAAAAATTAGGTACTTCAACACCTTGGTAACTTTATGAATGATGTGGTGTTTCCAGTGCAAGCAGCTCCAGCACTGCTGTGCCAACCTCCTTCCCCAGCAGTCTGTGCTAAAGCCAAAGGGCAGAGTAAAGCCATGAGCCCTCCTGCTGACCCCTCCTCACCCACTAGTTACCCCTCAGCCCCCCCAAATGCTGACAGGGAGAAAACCCACTGGCATGGACCTGATCCTTCCTCTTCCCCACCAATGTCCATCTCTGAGCATCCCCCTGGGTACAGGTACATCATTAATACGTATTTATATTCATGCTGAGGTAGGGAGATGGGTTTTCCTCTTGGATGTAAAACCAGAGTTGCCCCGCAGGTGTCAAGGGGGTTACATGAGACTTAAAGGCACCACACTCAGTCCCTAGAGTTGCCACCAGCCACAGTCAGGATGCAGAGCAGACCTCTGTGGGGTGAGGATGGAGGGAAACTGGGAGTGTTTAGCCCAGCAGGTCTATCACCATTATTGATGGTGATAGTGTGAGGTTTACTCCCTACTAATGTACTCAGGGGTAAGGGGCTGTTGGGTCTCACCAAGGCTTTCCTGACCTTTGAAATTTCTTGGATCACAGTAGAGCTCTCTGAGGTGACCCCCTCTCTGCCCTGGCTAGGCTTAGCCCTCCCAGCAGAACACCCCTGCCATGGAGGACAACTAGCATTATATAGGAAAACAACCAAGTTTTCCAGCAGGCATTTATCTCCTCCAAAAGGAAATTACTGTCACTAATAATCACTGATGTTTACAGGGCAACACTCTGACCATCAGTAAAAAACAAACCATCAAACACAAAACCTGTGCAAATACATCTCTGGTCTGAGCCAACACAGTCATGAAGCCAAAGTTTGGTACCAAAAGCCACTGAATGCAGCAGAAACACTTCCCAGCATCCAAAACACATCTGATTTAAAGGCATAATTTATACTCAGCTCCTGAGTTACTAAAAGCCTGCAAGCCTTTCAGCGTGGGTCAAAGCACCTCACTTTATGCAGCAGTCTCCAAGGGCACCGTTCAGCCTTCAGCATGGGAAAGGTCTGTTCCTGGCAGATACAGCCTCCCATAACGCAGCAGGGAGAGGTCAGCGCTCCAGGGAGGGATGGAGCTCACTGGGAAATCGATGCCAAAGGAGATAGGGTGGAGCTTAGTGCTTTTATAGAGATTATTGGGAAAAAGAAGAACCCGAGCGAAATGGCTCTTCCCTGGGGAACTCAGGACCTTTGTTTCTCTCCAGACATGCTGGGGATGGCCATGTGACTAGTGGGCCTGATGCCGGGTTCCCAGTATGCCTTGGAAATGGGGTTTTGTTCGGGAAAGGGAGGGGACCCACCAGTCAGTACCTCCTGCAAGGACACTGACAACAGGGCCAGCCCTTCAGACTATATGGAGCTGGAAAATCCCTAGCTAACATCCCTCCAGGGCCATTCCCATCCTTCTGAGAGCATGAGCAGTACCTCAGACCTGACTCTTCCTTTAGCCTCCAGTTAGAGGGACCTTCTTTCCAGTCCCCACCAGCAGACTCAAAAATCTCTCCCCACTGCAAGCAGGCCTGGACCAAATGATTTCAACCTCCTGCAGTCATGGGTTCTCCAGCCCCTGCCTACCCCCAGGGATCTCTCGTTTCCACCAGCAAACCTGGGGCAGCAATTTGAAGCCAGCCAGAAAAGCTCCTTTAACTCAAAAAGAGCATTCCCACCTCACCTCCATCTCACTGCCACAGCCAGAGGGTGATGCTGACCTGATCCCTCTGCTGCAGACATCACTTCATCTCCTCCCCACCCACCCAGGTCATCTCCCCACCAAGACAATTTTGGCCATTTTCCAAAACCTTTGGGAGAGAAGGTGTCATTTCCACTTGGGCAAACCAAGTGTATCAGATAGAGCTCAGAGGTTGAGCAGGCATCCCCTGGGGGGTCTGCCAGGCTGTGTGCTCCCCCTTCCCAGGGGGAGCAGGCAAGGCACAGGATGGTAGCAGCCTCAGTCTTGGGGGACATCCCCCATCCCTCTCGGGCTCATGGCCAGAGTGGCCCAAGGAAGGCAGGGGGACACCTGCTCTGAGCTTGGCTTTTGGAAAGGCACACACCAAAATGTGTATGTGT
>NW_008683783.1:0-298 GCF_000695815.1 Acanthisitta chloris | reverse complement strand
CCCGCCGCACATCCATCTCCCTCTGCACCTGAAGCGTTTTGGCTGAGGGTGGGGAGAAAAAGCCAGCGGCTCTAATGGAACCAGCTCCGGAGAGTGATGCCTGGGGTTGGTTTGGGGGTTTTGCTGTTGGGATTTTTATATTGGGTCTGTTTGGGTTTTTTTTCCAGTCAACCTCAAACTTCCCACGTGCTTCTCCCCAAACCCCGCATTATTAGGGAACAATTAAGGCGAGGCGAAGCCCTTTAGGCTGAAGTGGCCGTTCAAGGCGCTATTGGAGGTCCTGGCCTCAGGCTCCAGC
>NW_008683782.1:0-914 GCF_000695815.1 Acanthisitta chloris | reverse complement strand
GGTCAGTTCTGGGGGTTAAGGGTCAGTTCTGGGTCAGATTTGGGGTCTGGGGTCAGTTCTGGGGGTTAAGGGTCAGTTTTGGGTCAGTTCTGGGGTCTAGGGGTCAGTTCTGTGATCTAAGGATCAATTTTGGGGGGCTGTGGTCACTTTGGGGTCACTTCTGGGGGTTAAGGGTAGTTCTGGGTCATATTTGGGGTCTGGGGTCAGTTCTTGGGGTCTAAGGGTCAGTTCTGGGGGTCTAAGGGTCAGTTTTGGGGGTTATGGTCACTTAGGGGTCAGTTCTGGGGGTTAAGGGTCAGTTCTGGGTCAGATTTGGGGTCTGGGGTCAGTTCTGGGGGTTAAGGGTCAGTTTTGGGTCAGTTCTGGGGTCTAGGGGTCAGTTCTGTGATCTAAGGATCAATTTTGGGGGGCTGTGGTCACTTTGGGGTCACTTCTGGGGGTGGTGTCAGGGGTCAGTTCTGGGGTCAGGGGTCAGTCAGAGGTCTGTTCTGGGGTCAGGGGTCAGTTCTGGGGGTTCCAGATCTGTTCTGGGTCAGTTTTGGGGTCAGTGGTCAGTCAGAGGTCAGTTCTGGGGTCAGAGGTCTGTTCTGGGGTCAGGGGTCAGTTCTGGGGGTTCCAGATCTGTTCTGGGTCAGTTTTGGGGTCAGTGGTCAGTCAGAGGTCAGTTCTGGGGTCAGAGGTCTGTTCTGGGGTCAGGGGTCAGTTCTGGGGGTTCCAGATCTGTTCTGGGTCAGTTTTGGGGTCAGTGGTCAGTCAGAGGTCAGTTCTGGGGTCAGGGGTCAGTTCTAGGGGTCAGTTCTGGAGTTCCAGATCAGTTTTGGGTCAGTTCTGGGGTCAGTGGTCAGTTCTGGGGTCTGGGTCAGTTCGGGGGTCAGGGGTCAGTCAGTGGTCAGTTCTGGGGTCAGAGGTCAGTT
>NW_008683781.1:0-212 GCF_000695815.1 Acanthisitta chloris | reverse complement strand
TGCCCGGAGCAGTCCCGACTCCCCGCAAGGTAAGTTCATCTATTTTGTGTGTGTTTCTGTTAAAATGTGTGCGAGGGAGAGGAGAAGAACTCACCATTTCGCTGGGATAACAAGGCCAGATCGGGGTCGGATTGGAAATGCTGAGGCTTCGCCTGCTTCCTCCGCGACATGCTGGCTCAAACATCAGCTGGGGCAGAATAAAAAATTACTAA
>NW_008683780.1:0-1695 GCF_000695815.1 Acanthisitta chloris | reverse complement strand
GCTTTCCCCAGCATCTTCTCCGACGGGGCTCATGGCGTTCATACCCTTTTATGAAGTTCTGAACGTGCGCTAGGAGTCGAGTCGAGTTGGGTGCGACAGGCTCTCTCGAGTGTCTCGGATGGTTGTGGTCCAGTGCCCTCTTAAGCCGGAGTTTCGCCTGTCTTGTGTATCCTCCTGCTGACCTTTCAAGCGACTTGGTTCTGGGCTCTCCCTGTGCAATGCTGACTAAAAATGTTCGGAGGCACTTTCCCAGTCTTAGCCAATCTTATTCTCTCCTACCACCTCCTGGCCATCACGTCATTTTCTTCATTTTCGCATTACTCTTTCTTTTTAGGTGCATTTCTTTTGTTTCCAATTGTTGTTTTTTCAATCTTATAATAAGCATTTTCCATGTTTCTGTGTTGCTTTACCTGTAGAACAACATATTCAGGAATTCAGTTCAGGAATATAGTCAGGTCATGTAGGAAGAAAATTAGAAATACAAAGGCACAATTCGAATTAAATCTGGCCGTTTCTGTCAGGGATACCAAAAACTGTTTTTATAAATTCATTGATAGCAAAAAGAAGGGCAAGGAAAACTTTCGTCCCTTGTTGGACATGGGAGGGAGGGAATAGACTGACTCAACATGAGGAAAAGCCTGAAGTATTTAACACCTTCTTTGCCACACTTTTTAATAGTAGGACGGGATGTCCTCAGGACAACTGGATTCTATAGCTGATAGACAGAGATAGGAAGCCAATTAGTACCCTGAAATCTGAGAGGACGTGGTTACAGGTCTGCTTAGCCGCTTGGATCCTCACAAATCTATGGGACTGGATGGGATCCACCCCAGGGTGATAAGGAACTGGCAGAAGAGTTCACCAAGTCTCTTTCCATCATTTACAGACAGTCCTGGCTTACTGGAGAGGTCCCAGAGGATTTGAAGTTGGTGAATTGTGGGAGAATTTCTGATTGCTAATGGACATGTGAGCAATCCAACCTTGCTAGCAGGCCCTGAGCAAGCTGCAAGCCAAGCTGTTCAAGGACACTGCTGCAGCTGGAATGTGAGAAAGGAGGTAGCAAGATAAGCAGCTCCTGGGTGTGGGATGCAGAAGCTGAAGATGTTTAGAGGTGGAGAACAATGATTGGGGCATTTTATGACAGATATGTTAACAACCAATTATATTGTGTGTAAGGTGGGCTAGTAATAGTAGTTAACCAATGATAAGTGCATGCTTATAATAGGTATGCATAAAAGAATCACTTTTGTAAATAATAAAGTTAGTCACGAGATATTCACAAAGATGATAATGGCATTGCCTCTTTGTACGTGAACTCCCGCAGTGAATGTCATGCCAATCCACAAAAAGGGTTGCAGGCCTGTCAGCCTGACCTCAGTGTCTGGCAAAGTCATGGAGCAGATCATCCTAAGTGCAATCACACAGCACCTACAGGATGGGCAAGATATCAGACGTGGTCCTGTGTAACCCACCCGAGCTCCTTTTATGATCAGGTGACTCACCTGGTGGATGAGGGGAAGGCTGTGCATGTATCTACCTGGACTTCAGCAAAGCCTTTGACACCGTCTCCCATAGCACACTCCTGGGAAAGCTGCAGCCCACGGCTTGGGCAGGGGCACTCTCTGTTGGGGTAAGAACTGGCTGGATGGTGCAGAGAATATTGGCGACCAGTGCCACATCCAGTTGTTGGCCAGT
>NW_008683779.1:682-2912 GCF_000695815.1 Acanthisitta chloris | reverse complement strand
GGGCTCGGTGCAGCCCCGGTGCTCCCTGCCGGAGCCTAAAGCGACGCGGCGTGAATCGGAATCATGGAATCACAGGGTGGTTTGGGTGGGAGGGACCTTAGAGCTTATCCCATTCCGCCCCTGCCGTGGGCAGGGACACCTTCCACTAGCCCGGGCTGCTCCAAGCCCCATCCAGACTGGCGTAGAGCGGTGCCAGGAATGGATCAACCCCAGCTTCTCTGGGCAATGTCTGCCAGTGTCTGGCCAAAGCAAGAGACATGTCCTTGCAGCTCCAGAGTTGTTACTGTATGAGCTCAGAAATCAGAAGTAAAAAGGCTGCATGAAGATGTTTTATTAGAAATAACAAGGCTGGCCTGAAGCCGTGCGGAAACTGACCAGGATGCACTGGGTTTGGGAGACAGAGTATGTGCAGGGGTCGGTGCCTCTGCCCAGGGCCAAGTCCCTGAGCTGGCATGCACAGCCCACCCCATGCCCACGGTGCTCCCCAGGTGTGGAGCCCCAGCAGAACAACCCGTGAGCCTTGGTACCCTGGCATCCATCTTCATGCCAGCCCTTGCTCGCCTCTGCGCTCCATGTGAGTGGTGTTAGTGAGCTCTGCCTGGAGATCTGAGAAAGGTAAAGCCAAACGCTCCCCATTACCTGCAGGCCCCATTACCAGGAGCAGGCAGCACACAGGGTCTCCCCGTGCCCATCCCTGAGGACTGCCCACCCTTGGGCTCTGGGTGTGAGTGGCAGTGAGGAGCTGGTCATGGGAAGAGCAGGAGCTGCTGTGCAGGAGTCTGCTGGGGCCCTCCAGGGGCTGCCAGTGTGGGGGGCTGCAGGAGAGGCCACAGAGCTCTGTCTCACAATCTGATGCTGCTCCTCTGTGACCAAGAGTGTGGTGTCCCATTCCTGTGCAGTCCGCCCGTGTGAGCTGTCACTTTTGTCCCCAGAAGATGATGGGGTGCTGGAAGGACTGGATGAGTTTTTCACAGAAAAGCAAGTTGTAGTACAGAAAAAGAAGAAATCCAAGAAGCTGAAAGATGGCAAGGCTGCCAAAGTCAAGAGGAGGAAGAAGGAGGTAACACTTTATGTTCTCACACTAGTCGTGGGCTCCTCGGCTGGGGCAGAGGCAGCTGCTCAGGGTACTGCTGGCAAGTGTGAGCAGGTGCTCTCCCAGCCCTGGGTGGTGACCCAGAGTCAGGGCATGGCAGCTTGTGTGAGCAGGTGCTCTCCCAGCCCTGGATGGTGACCCAGAGCCAGGGCATGGCAGCTCTTGCCTTGCTTGGGGGAGGCATTGTGCCCTGTGAGTGGCTTCTGGGGAGCAGCTGGGGGGAGAAGGGCCTCTGTGCCTCCCAGCAGTGATGCAGCTGCCCACCCTGCCTCTCATGGGTACATTGGTGAGTGCAATTGTTCCACCCTTCCCTGTGTGTTGAGGCCCTTCTGACCATGCCACAGTGCAGCACCTCCTTCCCACTGCGCCGAGGCTGGCAGTGAATCTTCCTGGGGTGTGCTGTACCAACATAGCATGTGGGGCTCATGTTCCCAAGGAGGGAGATACAATCCACCTTGTTGGGGCATTATCAGGGCAGTGCTTGGAGGTTTCTGTGGATATTGGTGCGGGCTGCTCTTGTTCCAGGTGTTTGCAAGTGAGGTAGGACAGGGCCTTCTAGGGTTGGGCACATGCAAGGGTTGTTGAGCCATGCTGATCTCCTCCAGCTGCTCCCTGAGGGAGGTGTAGAGCAGATCAGTTGGATAAGGTACCACATTGAAATGCTTTTGGTGCTGGTAGGAGTGTGATGAGCTGTTGATTGAGACAGGTCATTCTGCCCTGCACTGCCTCTTGCAGAAGTCATGGCCCTGAGGAACCTTGTTTCCATCGTGGCCATGGTGACATTCTCTTTCTGCAGATACCACACAGAGCCAGCTCAGGCCCTCTGCCCCCTCTGCCTCTTCCATTATTGGGCACCTTTATCTTTTCTTATGCTGTTTTTTGGGAGGGGGAAAAATAAGACACAACTCTACAGTATTTTCACCTCCGCTCTGGTGCTGTTGCTCCTGCCTGAGCCCAGCAGCAGCTTGTGCCGAGTTGAACTGGGGGTGGGGAGGAAATAACAGGCTGAACACTGAATGCAGTCATGTTTTTTAATTAATGCCTTGTGTGAGGATCACTAACCAACCTCGGTTCTGCCCGTGGGAGACTGTCCCTCGTCCCTTGAAGCCAGCGAGGTGTTGGTGCTGGAGCTGTTGG
>NW_008683779.1:0-201 GCF_000695815.1 Acanthisitta chloris | reverse complement strand
TCGTCCCTTGAAGCCTGAGAGGTGTTGGTGGTGGAGCTGTTGGCTGGCACCAAGCAGCACCCAGGCTGCCCTTGGGATGAGCAGATAAAAAGATGGAGGACCTTGAATGGAGCTTCCTTTTCCCCTCCTCAAGAATTTTTGGGGAAAATGGGACTTTTCCCCCTGCTAGAGCAGTGTGGGAGCGAGGTGCAGGGTGTGTGC
>NW_008683778.1:719-1589 GCF_000695815.1 Acanthisitta chloris | reverse complement strand
GTACAGCGTGGCATACACCGGGTTGGTGAAGTTGGTGGGCTGCAGAGAGGAGGGAGCAGGTAGGAGGAGGCATGGACACCCTCCTGCCCAGAAGTGTGGTCCCCAGGAGTGCCCCCGTGCCCTGGGGTGCCTCAGTGAGAGCCCTCCACCAGCTGGGACCTCCTGGTACAGCCCTGCTGGCCTTGCAACTGCTGCCATCCCTCCCTGCAGCCTCCCCATCAGAGCCCCTCCAGACCCAAAGCCTTTGAGACCCAGCAAAGCTCCACGAACCCCAAAGCCTTTAAGACCCCTTGGATCCCTCCAGCCCCACTGCATGGAGAGCCCTGCCTGCCACAGCAATGTGCCCCCTCCCTCAGCACATGCCCCGTCCTGCACCCTCTGCTTTGGGCTGGACCCTGTGCAGCTGATGGTTTCTCACCTTGTCGGGGTCCAGGGCAAAGTCGGCGTCCAGCAGCTCCCCCACGTCATCGTCGGGCTCCCCTTCGTACATCTTGTAGGTGGGATTCCCGATCTCCACGTTCATGGCGCCGTTCGTCATCCGCTGGTGCTGGAAACCCTTGGCACTGTGGGGAGGGAGGCAGAGGGTCAGTGCCAGTCCTACAGCCATCCTGCACCCCTCAAGGCTTTCACACCTGGCAGGAAGGTTTCCTGCTACTGCATCCCCTCTGTCCTCACCCTTTAATTCTCCACTTGTACCAGACAAAAGCCACCACGGTGAGGAGGATGAGGAGCAGTAGGATGGGGATGACGATGGAGGCTGTTCCTGCAGTACGAAGGCATGGGAACAGTCAGAGCCTGCAGAGGAACTGCGTACCCCCACCCCGGGTCTGATTTTTTTGCTTCAGTGGCCAAACTGAAACAAAACACTTT
>NW_008683778.1:0-695 GCF_000695815.1 Acanthisitta chloris | reverse complement strand
AGAACGGGGTTCAGGAGTCACACAGGGGCACTGGGTAGCCCTGATCGCTGGCAATGATGTGCCCCAAGCCCCGCAGTGTGGCATGGCAGGGGGTGACAGCACCACCCTCCACTTACGACTGCTCTGCTGCTCGCTGACGACGAAATCCTCACAGCGTGGCCCCGTCATCCCCACGGGACACCTGGGAGTGCAGGGAGAGCACTGGGGTTAGCAGGGCAGGGCCATGCGGGGAGGGAGGGAGAGGTGGGCACAGGCCTGGGGGCAGAGTCAGGGGGGCACACAGATCGGGGTGTGGCATTTTGTCAGTCGCTTCTGGAGGGGCAAACAGCCCTCCTGTACCTCCCCCCCGTGCCCCCCGGCCCCCCAGGCTCTTACAGGCACTCAGGCAGCTGCGTCTTGTCGCCGATGGAGCAGGTGCCACCGTGCAGGCAGTAGTTGTCACAGGTGAGGCAGCTCGGTGCTATCTTCCCATCAGGGCAGCTGTGGGGGCCAGAGATCAACCCCGTGGGTACCCCTGGCTGCTCCTTGGTGCCCAGCTGTCCTGTACCCCTCACCCAGCCCCCAGGATTCAGCTGTTGTCTCATCCCACCAGCACAGCTCACAGCTATGCTGCACCAACGGCTTCTGGGACACCAGGATGGGCTTTGGGGAGACACTTTCATTGCCTCCTCCCAGAGCCCTAAGGGCCCTGTGAT
>NW_008683777.1:0-603 GCF_000695815.1 Acanthisitta chloris | reverse complement strand
CATATATGGAGTCTATTAGCATAGCCCTGCCCTGTGATGCTATATACATGGAGCTTATTAGCATAACCTTGCCCAATGCACCACATGGAATCTATTAGCATAATCACACCCCAATGTAGCATCTGTTTCTATTAGCAGAACCCCATCCCCTCAATGCCATATATGGAGTCTATTAGCATAAGCACACCCACTATGCTATATATATGTATTCTATTAGCATAATCACCCAAGTCCATATATGGATGTAATTAACATAACCACGCCCCAGTGTCAGATATTTTTATTAGCATGACCGTGCCCCAATACCATATATGGATCTATTAGCATAACTGCAACCCACAATGCCATATATTGGGTCTATTAGCATAGCCACGCCCCGATCTGCCATTTTGGGACTTTATTAGCATAACCACGCCCCCGCATTCAGCATGGGGTCCCTGAGGGGGTTTTGGGTTCATTTTAGAGGGGTCTATCAAGCTTGATGGATCTCTGAGCCTTGGAAGTGCAGCGAACTCTGACCGAATGGATATTAAGGGTTCAAAAAGTGGTTTTAACCCGTATTGTGGGCAGCAAAGTCCCCTCAGATTTACAGCCCGGCGTCAA
>NW_008683776.1:2248-2550 GCF_000695815.1 Acanthisitta chloris | reverse complement strand
CCCCCAAAATGCTCAGTGTGCTGTTGGGTTTGGTCTTTCCCCTGAAAGAGGGGCTGCAGGAGAGCCCCGCGTGGCATTGCCTGGGGGAAGTGTCTCTTTGCTGAGGGAGTATGGTCCAGCAGGGAAGAGAGCTTTGCTCCTCACTGCCAGGAAATTCCAAGTGTTGCTTTGCTGGAGGCCACTGCCCACTCGGCCTCCCTCAACTGGTTTCCTCCCCAGGGACTGGGGCAGCACACAGGGTGCTGGAGAAGCTGCTGTGCTGCCGGCGTGCGCGGCTGCTGCTGCTGCTGCTGCTGGGTAAA
>NW_008683776.1:899-2207 GCF_000695815.1 Acanthisitta chloris | reverse complement strand
GACCCTGCCGCGGGCTAGCCAGTGTCCTGGAGCCCCCCAAGCACCAACAGCCTGCAGGGCTGGACCCCCTCCAAGGTGGCAGGGGGTGCAGCAGCATGATGATGATTTAGCCTGTATGGGGTTTGGGCTGGTTTAGTGTGTTTTTAAGTCTTAGGGCAGGAGGTCGCCTGCACCAGGGAGAGCCATGCTGAGCATGGCTGGGCCCCTTTCCAGTGAGATGGTGGCCAGGATGGAGCAAGGGTGGCTGTGGTGAGGCTGTGGTGGTGGCTGTAGGGCTCCATGTGCACCTTGAGCAGATGTCAGCACTGCGGGGTGGAGTCTGACCAAGCCAGAGCAATGGCTTTCCGGCAGCTCCTCCCTGGAGCCCCACAGGCATCGCTGAGCAGTGCTGGCAGTGCTGCCGGGATAACCCCTGGCCGGATAACTCCTGGGGGACTTGGCTGTGCCCATGCTGCAGCGCATTGGCACGGAGGCAGGTGTGCATTGGGACCAGTGAGGTGCTTGTGCCTGCCAGGAGCACGGTGCTGGGCTGAGAAAGGGAGGAGGAGATGTCGTTGTCCTTGGGACTGGGGTGGGGAGAGACTGCAGTGTGTGGCTTTGTGCAGGGACATGGTGTGGTTGGATGGCAACAGCCTGTGGGACCTGGCCAGAGGACTGGCAGTGACTGTGTCGTGGTATCATCAGTTGCAGCATGGGCACCTCCTGGCACAGGATGCTGTTCTCCTCCTGCATGGTGTACTGAAGGGATGCAGTGCACCTTTGCCAGTGCTGGGGAGGCCAGGCAGGGATGCTGTGTACAGCTGGGGGTCCCTCATGCAAGGTGCCAGCACACAGGGAGGCCTGGCTCTCCCCCAGGCCCCACTAAGCTCCCTGGAATGTTTCTGGTCCTAATTTAAATAAAAATGATCCTTTTTGAAACAGGAAATTATAGACATATTTTGGGCTGTTGCTCTGGAAGCCCCTCCCTGGCTGGAGTGGGACAGTGCTGGGCTCCCTGTGTTCATTGTGGGGTTAAAACCCCTTGCTGGGGCCATGCTGGGCCACTCTTGTGCCCATGGATCCAGCTGGGCAGGGGCAGCACCCGCCGTGTCTTGGGGGGCTGTTGGTACTGTGGCACGCGTAGGGGCTGGTCCGTGGCACGGCGTTGCTGGGCATCAAGGACTGCATGAAAGCCCCTCCATGTCCCAGCCTTGCTCTCAGAGCAGAGCAGCCAGGCTGGCTCAGCTCCACGCTTGTATTTATTTATTTACCGGCAAAATTCCTCAGGCAGGGCCCAGGCGTGCGCCGGCCTGGCAGAAATATTCCAGA
>NW_008683776.1:0-847 GCF_000695815.1 Acanthisitta chloris | reverse complement strand
GACCCTGTGAGCCGTGCACACTCACTGACCATGGGCATCCGGGTCCCCGGAGGTCACTGTCCCCAGGGTGCAAGGCTGCTATGCCATGGCGTGGCTGGGTGTCCCTTGTCACACTGGGGTGAGGCTGTGGGACTCCTGTCATGCTGGAGGTGCTTTCTCCATTTTTACGTGCTTGGGAAGTTCTTGGTTTGACTCTTTCTCTGCCCTCACCATGGGGTCAGTGCTGCTGGGGTGCCCAAGTGTGAGAGGGTCCCAAGGAGTCCTGGGGAGGAGAGGTGTGTCGTGTGTGCTCAGCCAAGTGTCTCTGCCGAACTTCCCAGTGAAGGAATGAGAGGAATATGCTGGCCAAGCAGAAACGTTGCTGTCACTGGACGACAGGGCTGGGCATTCCAGTGGAGGTGGATCTTGGGAGCTGAGCTCCTCCCTGGTCAGTGGCTCCATGCCCACATTACCTGGAGACACCGGTGTCACCGCGGGCACCCTGTGCCAGCCTTGCCAAGGGTGTTTGCCATGGCCTGTCCCTGGTGCAGTGGGGGATTCCAGCCCTGTGGAATGGGAAGGATGTGGTCTGGTGCTGGCTTCCCAAGCATGGGGATTTCCAGCCAGCCATCAGCACAGCCATCCTGGTCAGGCTGGGACTCGCTGCTTCTGCTGGGAATGATTTTTGGCTCAGGGCACATCTGTGCCCCTTCAGTCAGGCAGGGCCCTGCTCAGGTGCCAGCTGGGGTCCCCGTGGTGCCCATGTCCAAGTGGTCACTGCGGCTCTCCACGGCCAGGTGGTCACCGCGGCTCTCCGTGGCGAGCCTGGCTCCCTGCTGCGGCCTCCTCCCGGCAGGGAGGCCCCCGA
>NW_008683775.1:0-478 GCF_000695815.1 Acanthisitta chloris | reverse complement strand
CTCCTTGCTCCTGCATCCTTCTCTTTGTTCCTCCATCCCTCTCCTTCCTCCTCCATCCCTCTCCTTGCTCCTCCATCCCACTCCTTGCTCCTCCATCCCTCTCCTTGCTCCTCCATCCTTATCCTCCTTGTGCCTTTCTCCTGAATCCCTCTCCTTGCTCCAGTTCAGCATGGGAGGGCCTGGATGAGCCCCACCAGAGTTGGGAATGCTCCCACATCCCTCTCCCTGCTCTAAGGCATGGGAAA
Source organism: Acanthisitta chloris (assembly GCF_000695815.1). Taxonomy (NCBI): domain Eukaryota; kingdom Metazoa; phylum Chordata; class Aves; order Passeriformes; family Acanthisittidae; genus Acanthisitta; species Acanthisitta chloris. The sequence continues at coordinate 233 of NW_008683775.1, read as the reverse complement.
AGCTCCTGAGTCAGTCCCACAGGGCCTGGGAATGCTCTCACATCCCTCTCCCTGCTCCAAGGCATGGGAGAAGCTCCTGGGTCAGTCCCACAGGGCCTGGGAATGCTCCCACATCCCTCTCCCTTCTCCAAGACATGGGAAAAGCTCCTGGGTCAGACTAGACAGGGCTGGGGAAGGAGCTGGTGGCACCAGCTGTGGTGCCACAGGTTTTGGGGGGGTGGGAGATCCCAGGG
>NW_008683774.1:0-1612 GCF_000695815.1 Acanthisitta chloris | reverse complement strand
CGCCCGGCCCCGCAGCTCGGTCGGTGTCTCCGCCGATCCCGGCGGCTCCGCAGGGCCCCGAGTCCCTCCCGCACTCCTCGGGCAGACGCAGCCGAGTCGCCCAAGGGGCAGGAGAGGCACAGGCTGATCTCGCCTCGCAGACAGGCGATGCTCTGCCTGGCACCGGGGCTCTGGGGCTTGTTTATCCACACTTTAATGCAGGGAAGGAGGAATGGATGAGGAAGGACAGCGATCCCTGGGATTGTATAATACAGACAGAAAAATCAATACGTGTGTGTGTGTGTGTGTGTGTGTGTGTGTTCAGAGAGAAGGGAAGTGCATTCACTCTACTGGTGTATTTTTCCTGTTAGCCCCTCAGGAAGTGAAAACTGGGGAAGCCAAAACAGGAGCTGGCCTCTGTGGCAACTGAAAGTGTTGCTAGGAGGCTGGGAGGAGGCCTTGCTGCTGTTAGCTGAGGATTAATAGGGGGATGATATCAAATGAAAAGAAAACAACCAGCTCCCCTGAGACCCCCAGGGTAATGCACTCCTGTACACACACACAGAATCTACTCCCTGTAGCCTCAAACAGTCAAACTCCCCTTTGCTCATGGCTTACAACCCACTGTGTGCATCATTCTGAGCAAAGCCCCTTCTGAGGAAGATCACTGCAGCTCACTTGGCCTGAGAGCTGTGTCTGAGACAGAAAGCATCTGCCCCTTTCACAATCTAGCAGATGATCCCTCTCCCCACTTACTGCCTCCCTCTGCCACAAGGCTTTGCTAATTTTATTTTTTGAGCGCAGCCTAAGCTTAGGCTTAATCAAAGTGACATGATTCATGTTGATTCTGATGGATTCAGGAGGGGATGTGCTAACACTGAGCTGCAACGATTGTATTCATGGATTTGCCAGGTACCTTGGCTGTCAATGTCCCTACTACCCATGCAGCTTTAATGCTAAGGTGTCACCATTTTCATCCCACATTCCTCCTTCTATTCAGAGTAAGACTGAAGAGTTGAAAGGCTCCAAGATGGAAAAAAGGAATCAGGATTCACCGGCACGAATCTCACAGAACCTTTTGCAACTGACTTCAATTGTTGGAAATGTAAATCTATGCAACTGCACATCTCACACCTACAGACACACCGACGTGCACGTATGCCTTACACACACCCCTGGCATGAAGCACACCGAAACCACACTCCATCCTTCCCACGGAAGCTATTCCTTATGATTCCCATCCTCACGGCCGTACATTATGTCGGGCACACGGCTCCATGTCACACACACCCACTGCACACACAGGCACGTCTGCATCAGCGCCAGACCCTCATCTTTAACTGCCCAGAGGGGTCTCTTCCCCCCACTCTCCCTCCCCACCTTCCCCACCGTGCCCACACAACCCTCCCTGAAAGGATATGGCCATTCTGTTATTCGCTTGGCGTATTTCCGTATAACATTATCTTCACTGAAGATGAAGAGGGATCTGTTGACTGTGAAGCAGTTCTGTTTGACAGGGATGGGGTTGTAGAGAGCCATAGTCCTGGCTCTTTGAGCCATCGACTGCTTATACATCCTTTGGCCGGCTTGGGGGCCACCTTGCCGGCTGCTCCCTCTTCCAGCCCCGGCCGGT
>NW_008683773.1:717-1170 GCF_000695815.1 Acanthisitta chloris | reverse complement strand
GGCCCCCACAGCCCCCCGGGCCCGGCACTGCCGCAGGGACTCAGCAGGGACAGTGTCCCCCGACAATGATGGTGTCCCCCCGTGGTGACAGTGTCCCCTCCACGATGATGCATCAGCCCCTGCAGTGACCATGTCCCCCCGTGGTGACAGATCTTCCCCACAGTGACGATGTTCCCCGTGTCAGGATGCAGTGCCCCCACACTGGGTGGATGTCCCTGTGTCCCCAAGGCACGCAGGGACTCAGCAGGGACAGTGTCCCCCGACAATGATGGTGTCCCCCCGTGGTGACAGTGTCCCCTCCACGATGATGCATCAGCCCCTGCAGTGACCATGTCCCCCCGTGGTGACAGATCTTCCCCACAGTGACGATGTTCCCCGTGTCAGGATGCAGTGCCCCCACACTGGGTGGATGTCCCTGTGTCCCCAAGGCAGCACATGGGGGAGGACCCCTAA
>NW_008683773.1:313-623 GCF_000695815.1 Acanthisitta chloris | reverse complement strand
GGCACAAGGACCCCCAAGACTGGAGGTGACACTGGGGTCTGTCCTCGAGGGGCACAAGGGACCCCCACGACTGGAGGTGACACTGGGGTCTGTCCTCAAGGGGCACAAGGGACCCCCAAGACTGGAGGTGACACTGAGGTCTGTCCTCGAGGGGCACAAGGGACCCCCAAGACTGAGGGGTGACACAAGGGCCTGTCCTTGAGATCATGCAGCATGTGGGACCCCCAGGACTGGGGGTGACCCCCAGATTTGCCACAGAGGCTGGTGGGGGTTTGGGTGGTCACAGCCCAGCTCAGTTGCCCCCACAGCT
>NW_008683773.1:0-228 GCF_000695815.1 Acanthisitta chloris | reverse complement strand
ACTGGGGCTCCCCAAATGCTGAAGGGGGCAAGGAGAGAGCCAGAGAAGTGGGACAGACCAAAATGGGGTGTCTGCACCCAAACTGGCACCCAGAGGCCCCAGAGGTGATGTGTGGCCCTGCTGTGGCAGGGGGTGAGGGTTGGGGGCCCTAACCCCCCCCACCTCGGGGAGCCCCTTGCCAGCTCTGTGCCATGGGGGGATCCCAACCCTGTCTGCCCCTGGGAGCCC
>NW_008683772.1:0-2323 GCF_000695815.1 Acanthisitta chloris | reverse complement strand
TTTGCTCCTCATAGAGCGATGGAAAAATAATGAGGTGACGAGTGACGGTCGCTGTAAAATCTCTGTGCTATGTTTAGACGATAGCGATATGAAATTAGTATATGTTCTGCATATTATATCACGTCGAGCTCTATCATAAAAAATGCAACTCCTGGAAGGTCAAACCCTGCACAGAGCATGGGGGAAGGGGAATTTTATGAACTGGAAGGCGAAAAAAATCGTTTGGCTGTAAGCAGATCTTACAATAGGATTATGTAGTTTCCCTCGCAGTGCATAAGGCTGTACAGAAGGGGGTGGGAGGTGAAAAACCCTACACTGGAACAGATTAAATTTTCCAAAAAGGGCTTATTTCTTATCTTCTTCAGAAGAAAAAAAAAAAAGAAAAAGAAAAAGCAAGCCAGCGCTACAGACTACAAACACCAGCTGCTAAACTAATTAATACAACTTCACAAGCTGCTCCTGGAAGTGTGAAAACTTTCTACGTGCAATTTCATTAATTATAAATGCTTTCGTGGCCGGAAGAGTTCAAACGTAGTTTTGCGAGACCGTCCATCGAGTTACTTTATTTTCTGTTAACTAGAACTAACAGATGTTTCTGACACATGTCCCAATTTCGCTTAACAGATCTGCAAATGACATTTCAAAATGTACAGGCCGAAACAATACCAGGGTTTCTTCTCTTTCTTTTTTTTTTCTCCCTCCCGAGAATCAGAACTTGCAGCTCCCCATATTTGCGAATGCAGAAAGTCGTTGGAAGACAATGCTCATTAAAAATGTCAGTGTTATTCAGATCAAACATTTGAAACTCCCTCTGCCCAAAACAGAACTGTTGAACGAAAAGGTCGCAGCTGTGTTATTCTCACAATGTTCGAGCAGCAGCATCTCAGCGACATCAGTCAAAACTGACTAGACAAGTTGTAACTTCCATTGTTCACTTTTAATTTGTGAGCTTGCACAATGATTTCATTTTTTCCCCGACTACTTTAAATCGAAAAAAAAAATCCTCGCCTGTGTGAATAAGCAGAAATAGTAGCTATATCACTTGATATTTACACAGATCTACCCGCATAAACATTACAACAGCCTCTCCGCACAACCACAAAAAATATGGACGAGAATTCTGAGATTTGTTCACACTCTCCCCTTCCCCCCCTCCCTTTCCTCCTCCTTCTACAAACGGTAAAGAAGCAAACAAATCCGAGAATTTATTTTCCAGAAGTGCTTGGCGTGCATTCAATAAAAACGCAAAGGATACATTAAAAAAAAAAAAAAAAAGAAAAAAGAAAAAGAATCAAAACAGTACGCTGAATAACAGAGAGAGAGTAAAGAGAGCTTTCCATACTGACCTGTATGAGTTCTTTTGTGTATTTTGAGATTCTCTGATCTGGCAAACACTTTGCCACAGCCTGGGAAAGGACAGGGGAAAGGTTTTTCACCTGTGTGGACTCTGATGTGATTTACAAGTTTATATTTGGCCTTGAAAGGTATCCCTTCTCTTGGCCACTCTTCCCACAAACATATGTGATTGGACTGCTCGGGTCCTCCAACGTGCTCCACAGTGACATGAGTCACCAGCTCGTGCATCGTGCTGAAAGTTTTCGAGCATAATTTTTTGGGAGTCTGGTCCAACTCAATCCACTTACAGATGAGTTCCTGTTTGATGGGCTGTCTCATGTAACGAAAGAAGGCACCCGGACCGTGGTGTGGAGCCAGGTTCACATTCAGATTCATGCCACCGTAGTTGTGAAGCGAAGAAGCAGCAAAATGATCTGTCCTGGAGGCTGGTACTTGAGTGAAATGTTCAGACCTGGCGTACATTTCTCCAGGTAACCCCAGTCTGAGCTGTCCGTTTAGATGGCCACCTGGAGCTGCATGGGGAGGCTGCTCATGGAGTCCAGTGAACAGAGAGGGATTCCCGGCTTCTGAGTGGTGGTGGTGGTGGTGACCATGGTGTCCGGGGTAGCTACCTGTTGTTGAGACAAACAGTCCGTGGTGAGAACTTGCAGCGGGGTGCTGCTCGGTCAGCCCTGGCATGAGTGAGGCCGGCAGGTCTCTCCGTATGAAGAAGTCCCTACCTGCTGTCAGAGCCTGGGCTGGGTGAGAGACGGGGTAAGGGGCTGCTGATGACTGCGCCGGGCCCCCTGGGCTTGGCCTGCCGTATGATGATGATGATGATGATGATGATGGTGGTGGTGGTGGTGGAGCTGGTGGTGGGGATGAGGGGCAGGGCTGAGCTTAAGGGCCGCGGGGTGATGCTGAGGACGAGGATGAGGATGGTGGAGGTGCCCCATGTGTTCTGGCCGGAGTGGCTGCGACCCGAGAC
>NW_008683771.1:0-776 GCF_000695815.1 Acanthisitta chloris | reverse complement strand
CATATACACCAGTATGGACCAGTATGGGGTCATATACACCAGTATGGATCAGTAGGACCAGTATGGAACAGTAAGGGGTTATATAAACCAGTATGGACCACTATGGACCAGTGTGGACCAGTATGGGATCATATAGACCAGTATGGAACAGTAAGGGGTTATATAAACCAGTATGGACCACTATGGACCAGTGTGGACCAGTATGGGATCATATAGACCAGTATGGAACAGTAAGGGGTTATATAAACCAGTATGGACCACTATGGACCAGTGTGGACCAGTATGGGATCATATAGACCAGTATGGAACAGTAAGGGGTTATATAAACCAGTATGGACCACTATGGACCAGTGTGGGGTAATATAAACCAGTATGGACCAGTGTGGGGTAATATAGACCAGTATGGACCAGTATGGACCAGTAGGGGGTAATATACACCAGTATGGACCACTATGGACCAGTATGGGGTCATATAGACCAGTATGGATCAGTATGGGGTAATATACACCAGTATGGACCACTATGGACCAGTGTGGGGTACTATAGACCAGTATGGACCAGTGTGGGGTAATATAGACCAGTATGGACCAGTAAGGAGTAATATAGACCAGTATGGACCAGTAAGGGGTAATACAGACCAGTATGGACCAGTGTGAGGTAATATAGACCAGCAGGACCAGTAAGGGATCATATAGCCCAGTATGGACCAGTGTGGGGTCATACAAACCAGTATGGACCAGTAAGGCGTCATATAAACCAGTATGGACCAGTGTGGG
>NW_008683770.1:0-386 GCF_000695815.1 Acanthisitta chloris | reverse complement strand
GGTCTCACAGGTGTGCCCACGGGTGCCCATAGGTGTGCCCACAGGTGCCCACAGGTGTGCCCTCAGGTGTGACCAGGGTGTGCCCTCAGGTGTGCCCACAGGTGTGCCCATAGGGGTAACCACAGGTGTGCCCACAGTTGTGCCCACAGGTGACAACAGGTGTGCCCACATGACCAAAGGTGTGACCACAGTTGTGCCCACAGGTGTGCCAACAGGTGCCCTCAGGTGTGCCCTCAGGTGTGCCCACAGGTGTGCCCATAGGGGTAACCACAGGTGTGCCCACAGTTGTGCCCACAGGTGACAACAGGTGTGCCCACATGACCAAAGGTGTGACCACAGTTGTGCCCACAGGTGTGCCAACAGGTGCCCTCAGGTGTGCCCTCAGG
>NW_008683769.1:0-2292 GCF_000695815.1 Acanthisitta chloris | reverse complement strand
AAATGGCACAAAAATGGCGGAAATTGGAACCAAAATGGTGGAAATTGGAGAGAAAAAGGTGGAAATCGGGACCAAAATGGCAGAAATCAGGAGGAAAATGGCAGAAATTGGGAGAAAATGGCAGAAAGGAGGGAGGAAATGGTGGAAATGGGGAGAAAAATGGTGGAAATTGGAGAGAAAATGGTGGAAATTGGGACCAAAATGGCGGAAATTAGGGTGGGGACCAAAATGGCGGAAATTGGTGAGAAAATAGGGGAAATTGGGAGGAAAATGGCAGAAATGGGGAAAAAATGGCGGAAATGGGGACCAAAATGGCGGAAATGGGGACAAAATGGCAGAAATTGAGACAAAATGGCGGAAATTGGGACAAAAATGGAGGAAATGGGGAAAAAAATGGTGGAAATTGGGGGAAAATGGTGGAAATGGGGGAGAAATGAGGAGGAAAATGGCGGAAATGGCACAAAAATGGCGGAAATTGGTGAGAAAATGGTGGAAATTGGAGAGAAAATGGCGGAAATTGGTACAAAATGGCGGAAATTAGGAAAAAACGGCGGAAATGGGGAGGAAAATGGCGGAAATGGGGAAAAAAATGGCGGAAATGGGGACAAAGATGGCGGAAACTGGGACCAAAATGGCCAAAATAGACACAAAAATGGCAGAAATCAGGAAATTGGGACCAAAATGGCGGAAATTGAGACAAAATGGCGGAAATTGGGACAAAAATGGCGGAAATGGGGATGAAAATGGCAGAAATGGGGAAAAAAATGGCGGAAATTGGTGAGAAAATGGTGGAAATCGGAAAGAAATGGCGGAAATTGGTACAAAATGGCGGAAATTGGGACAAAGATGGCGGAAATGGGGACAAAATGGTGAAAATTGGGACAGAAAATGGTGGAAATCGGAAAGAAATGGCGGAAATTGGTACAAAATGGCGGAAATTGGGACAAAGATGGCGGAAATGGGGACCAAAATGGCGGAAATTGGTGAGAAAATGGTGGAAATCGGAAAGAAATGGCGGAAATTGGTACAAAATGGCGGAAATTGGGACAAAGATGGCGGAAATGGGGACCAAAATGGCGGAAATTGGTGAGAAAATGGTGGAAATCGGAAAAATGGTGGAAATTGGGACAAAATGGCGGAAAAAATGGCCGAAATAGACCCAAAGTTGAGTTAAAAATGAGGCAAAATTGGCCCAAAAATGAGCAAAAAAAGGACATAAAATTGAGGCAAAATTGGCAGAAAATTGGCACAAAATTGAGCAAAAATTGGTCTCAAAATGGCTGAAAATGGACTAAAAAATGGACAAATATTGAGGTAAAATTTGATCAGAAATGAGGGAAAATTGGGCCAAAATGAGGAAAAACTGAGCCAAAAAAATGAGGGAAAATTGGCCCAAAAATGAGACAAAATTAGGCCAAAAATGAGACAAAATTAGCTAAAAAATGAGACAAAATTAGCCCAAAAATGAGACAAAAATTAGCCAAAAAATGAGACAAAAATTAGGCAAAAAATGAGCCAAATTTGACCAAATTTTGTCAAAAAATGAGCCAAAACTGATCCAAAAATGAGTCAAAATTAGCCAAAAAATGAGGGAAATTTGGCCCAAAAATGAACCAAAATTGTCCCAAAAAATGAGCCAAAATTGGCCCAAAAATGAGACAAAATTGGCTAAAATTTGATCAGAAATGAGGGAAAATTGGGCCAAAATGAGGAAAAACTGAGCCAAAAAAATGAGGGAAAATTGGCCCAAAAAAATGAGCCAAAATTGACCAAAAATGAGCCAAAATTGACCCAAAATGAGTCAAAAAATGAGGGAAAATTGGCCCAAAAAATGAGCCAAAATTGGCCCAAAAAATGACACAAAATTAGCCAAAAAAATGAGGCAAAATTGGCCCAAAATGAGCCAAAATTTTGGAAAATTTCCCCAAACTTTGATTTTTTTCTGCGTGTCCCAATTTCCCTCATTTTTCCCCATTTCCCCCCAAAATTTTAACCTGTAAAAATTCTGAAATTTTGGGTTTTTTTCCCCAAAAATCTCACCCACGATGATGCCACAGGCACTGAACAACCCAATCTCCTTTTTCAGAGCCACTTCCGCTCCACTTCCGGTTCCGGGACGGCCACTTCCGGTTCCGGTGCCACTTCCGGTTTCGTCCTCTTCCGCTTCCTCTTCCTGCGCCGCCATCTTGGGAAGTTTCCCGCCTTTTTGGAGAGGATTTCCGGGATCTTCTCTCATGGCTGACGAGGGAAAACTGGGAAAAAAAGGGAAAAAATGAGGAAAAATGGGAAAAA
>NW_008683768.1:233-4205 GCF_000695815.1 Acanthisitta chloris | reverse complement strand
GCCATCGCTCCCTGCGCCACTGCCATCGCCCCCTGCAACACTGCCATCCCTCCACCCCTCCCTCCGCCACTGCCATCGCTCCCTGCGCCACTGCCATCCCTCCCTCCGCCACTGCGCTCCGACTGCTGCCGTCCCTGCCACTGCCTCTGTCACTGCCCTATCACCGTCACTATCCCTGTCACTGTCACTCACGATCCCTCTTCCTGTCCCTGTCACCGTCCCATACACTCCCCACCACCCTTCCCAGGCTCCAAGGAGAGGCGTGTTCTCCCTTCAACACTAATCCTGGCAATCCTGCCTCTATGCTTTCTGACATTACAAAAGCACCTGTGGAGATCACCTAGTCCGACTCCCAGATCAGACTCAGATCCAAGACCCGGGGGTTGGGTGGGGGAAGCGTGGTGTGCAATTAGGGAGAGCTTGTAATGCACTCATTAAACATCATTCTGGTGTTTCTTAATCCGAGCATTTAGGTTTGCACCCCTGGGGTATGTGTGCTGCACAACTGCACAATGCCTTGCACGTAGTGCTCTGTGATTTGGAAACATGGCAGCAATCATTTCAGTATTGCCCCTAATCCTGATCAGAGCTACAAACACCTGGGAAGTTCAATAGTTAAACATTCGATGTGCTGTTTTGAAAACAAACCAGTGAGAGACTCCAAGTCAGAAATGCAATTTAATAGGGAAAACAAAAAAATAAATGCAACAGTACAAAAAAAGAAACCACTGACAGAGGCAGAAAGCAACGTGACACCCTGTGGGTCAGGGTGTTGGTAGTAGTCTGATTAACTGGTGGCTGCAGTCCTCCTGGAGTGATGGGTTTGTTGTAGCAGTGATCCCGCATATCCAGTTCTCTCCTGAAGGTCCAGCAGCAGCTCTTTTCCTCTGGGAATCCAGCAGGCAAAGGGCTCCCTGTGCTGGTCCAAACCCCAGCTTATATCCCTGTGAGCATGTTTGGATCCCCACCCCTGGAGTGAGTCACCTCACCATGGGACAAGGGACAAGGATCACTGGGAGGATGTGTCCTGCATGGGTCCTTGACAGTCCATTAATCAGAGACAGCCCCTGAGGGACCCATCAGGATTGCCCTGAGGGAGGGACAAGGTGATAACGATCACTGCCCCACCTGCTATAACAGCTTGTGGAGATGATATTGGAATACATACCATGGATACTCCCCACACTGCAACCCAGGACAGTTGTGCAGCTGCTCATGGCACAGAAATGCATGTGCACCTACCCATGCCACCAACCAACTCACATATGTGGACTTGGTAAACAGACATCACATACTACCTCAGAGGAATTTATCGTGTTAGGAGAAAGAGACAGATTCACGTAGAAGTAGAATTACACATTCAGGAATTCATGATTCTCCTTTAAAACAGTACTTTGTAAGACACTTCTCACCAAATGTGTAAAAAAATTCCTCTGCAAGGAAGGTGAAGTATTAGTGGCATCAATCAAACAGAATCGGTACTTAGGCAAGGTACCTGCCCTGCAAGGGGGCTGCTGGCAGCTCGAATCCAGTCTGCTCTGATTTCCTACATGGCTTTAGCCATCGGCTGCTGCCAGATATCATCAACCTCCACAGTCCAGCTGGCTACTTCTGGGGGAAAAAGTATCCAGAGTCTGTATTTACAGGGAAGGACGTGCTTCAGAGGCACGACTCCTGAAAGACACCCAGAGGATTGCATGCTGCTCACAGGCATTAGGACACAGCAGTCAGGAACAGGCAACGCAGTTTTGGACAGTGTACAAAAAAGTATAACAACACAGGCGAGGGTAGTGAGCATCTGTCTGGGATTTGCAAGAAGAGGGGGATACATGGGAAGAAGTTCCAAGAGCCATGACTGTAGGAATCAGCAAGATAGAGGTCTTGCAAAAGAAAAAATGGAATTCTATCATAGGGACCATGGAATTAGTAAACTAAGCAGGGAGACACTAGTTATCTGTAAATATTTAAACGAAGTAAGTGCCATGAAGGGAGAACACTGGTGATATATTAATGGTTTTAATGGTGTGAAATTACAGAAGGGCATGTCTAAGCTGAGAATCTGTGTGGAAAGCTTTTGAATGGAGAATGACAGGCTGGAAAATTGTCTGTCTCCCTAAAGGTAGTGGTGAAAGCTTTATTGCCTGAGATTTTAAAAGCCAGATTAGGAGAAACAGCAAGGGACTCATTCTGAATTTTCACGAGATGGGCTGAAAGATTAGCAAGGGAAGAGGAAAGGTAGGAGGTAGTACTGATTCCAGGAATTTTGGGAGCACAGCCCAGCACCTCTTCTAGCCTCCTTTGGCTCTATCATTTTTTTACTGTTCCTGCCAAGAATGAAATGATTTCAGCATTAGCCACTCCCACAAGGAAGTGATAACTCCTCCGCCACAAAGAAACGCAGCTGGGCAAAGGGAGTCTCGGTGGGACACCTCTAAATGGATCACCAGGGAAGGGAGCGGCTGCAGACGGGTCTGCAGCACCACACCCCAGCTTCCAGGGGATGGTCACCACCACCACCATCATCTCCCCTCTGCAGCACTCGCACTTCCCCAAAAGACAATGGGAGGAAATTAGCTCAGCACTGGAGCACAACCCTGAGCCACGCTCCCCTATCAAAGTAAAAGCTGGTTGTGAGAGCAGGTCTGCTCGTAAGGGCTTGCAGACTGGCTTCCCTCACCCAGTTCTTGTCCGGGGGGGTGGAATTCCTCTGTTCCTGCTCCCATCTCTTCCCCAGCCCCAGGTCAAAAGTTTTCCCTCAGCTCCAGACTGGAGAATGACTTTCCAAGAGCTCATCCCCATGGATCTGACAGCAATGACATCTGCAGGCACATTGCTAAGCATCCTCTGCAAAGGAATATTTAGAGACTTCACCTTCCAAGCAACATTTAAACAACACCCATTTTTCTAAGCGAGGCTGTGGGCTGCCAAGCACCTGGAATCACAAATGTGCCGCTGAAATCTGGCCAAATCCTCCTTCTGCTCCTTTATGAGGTCACCCAGGCTCCTCTGCAAGCACAGCAGGGGCCAGAGACCATGGGAAAGGTGTCTGGGACACCGAGGCATTCACCCATCCTTGAGCTACAGACCACATCTCCTGGGAAGGAAAGGATATTAAACCTTTCCTTGCTGATGGGTTTGATCAGTGAATATAATCTAATTACATCAGCACTGCTGCTTAATTAGCATTAGAGGCGTATTTATCAAGGGGCTAGAGTAAGCATTTATTAGATCGGTTCGTAGTTTTGGAGTTGTTAGTTGGGGTTTTTGTACTGGAGTTTACACAGTTCAGGAAGGACAGTGCAATGCTCAATGGCTTCAAGGCAGCTGGAGGCAGCACCATGTCCTCCTATGCAGGTGGTACATGGAGAAGAGAGAAGGAACCACAAGCCTTACTTTGAATACATGTTCACTGGCAAAGCCTCTGCTTACTTGCTTGTGGGTTTTTATGCAGAAGAAATATTTCTGAATTGGAGAAGCAGGAATCTTCACAGCCTGGCACTGATTATTTCTAATGACGTGAGTGTATAAAAAAATGAGAAATGTTTCTAAAGCTGCTTGAAGTTACTAACAGTAAGTGCATAGTCAAAGTGAAGGATTTCCTGCAAGGTCACATGGACCAGGATTACTATTGCTTCACTGCCAACCCTTTAATTTAAAAATTCAAAGAATAGCTTAGAAATACAAAACCCTTCCCAGGCTTTTAAGACCTGTTTAGTACAAAATGCAACTTAAAAAACTCTTAAGTGCATTTACCATTTGATGCGTCAACTTTTTTGTTTTTAAGTCCCAAAACACTGAGTATCAAGATAGTGTTTTACTGAAAATGGTACAAAACGCAACCAACTTACTTGTAAAATAAATCTTGAAATTTTTAACCTTTTTTAAACTATATTTAAAGTCCCATATTAATATTCTCTATCTACTGGAAAACTGATATGAACAAAATAAAATTTCCAATACTTTCAGTCAAAC
>NW_008683768.1:0-200 GCF_000695815.1 Acanthisitta chloris | reverse complement strand
GGAAAAGCAACCATGATGAAATGCTTGCAACAGAATATTTCTACAGTGCTAGCCAAAAGACACAGCCAAAGGAGATTCAATTCCCATCTTTCGATTCAATGCATCTTGAGTAAATAGATACACTTTTCAGCTCAGCAGCCTTAAATTTACCTGATGTATTGTGCATTTCTCTAGGATTTTATTTATTTATTTATTTATTT
>NW_008683767.1:6822-31287 GCF_000695815.1 Acanthisitta chloris | reverse complement strand
TGTTCGCTCTCAGCCCTCACAGTGTCTGCCCAGCAGTCCTGTTCCCCTCTGCCGTGCTCTTACAAACTGCATCCCCTGCCCACCTCGGTCTGCGCTTGTGAGGGGGAAACAAGGCGGTGCTGGGGAGAAACAGCTGTCGCCCGCCGCGGGAACCCCAGGGGAGAAGCGACCTGTGCTTAGCTCGGGGTTGTGGCACCGGAGCCGGCGCTGACCGGGGGCAGAGCCAGCCCAGCACCCCCTTTCTCTGCAGTGCCATGCCATGTTTGGGTCTTCCTCTTCATTCCAGCTGCGAGGATTCATCGGAGTCCTGTAGCAGCACCGCGGGAGTTACTGGGGTCAGCCCTGATCCTGAGGCAGAGCATATTTCCATCAGAGTGCATAATTCCCTGAGTCACTGCATGCCTGATCACTGACGGGGAGGCGGGGGGGGATGAGCATCACATACTGAGTTAAACACACACAGTCACTGGGTCCGGCAGAGCTGGAGCTGATTCTGGGAGAATAGCATCCCTCCTGAGCTTTCCACAAGAGTTCCAGGAGCGTGACATCCAACCAAAGCAAAAAAGCCATCAGAGTGCCTCTTGGAACACTTCCATATCTATTTACGGTGAGACTGGGAAAGAAAAACATGTCTGCTCACAGTTATAATGGTCACGGCCCCTCAGGCTTTTCTCATGACTCTGTGTTTCATTGTAATAACTTTTAAATGTACTTCTGGAAGGAATCTGAATCATGATAACCTCTGGGGGCTGTTGCTTTTCTGCTCATCAGCATTACATTCTAACTACCTTTCAAATTAAAAAATAGCCATAGAAAACACAGATGTAGACAGAAGAAGGTTTCTGCAGGCACACCCAGTTGGATGCCCGCTGATATAACTCGGTGTAAATTTTAAGCCCGGCTGATAAATGCGTTGAGGTTTTTCTTTCATGGACACATCAGTAAAAGAAACCAGACCCCTCTCACACTGACATTTTATTCATCGGAAGTGGCCTGTGAGTAAAAGGCTTAGAATTCTCCTAAATGCCAGTGGCTCACTCGCCGGCTGATGTCAGCTGTTACACTCTTGGCCTGTGCTGGGATTTCACACCGTATCACCAAATTTACAGACACGAAGTGGTGTTGCTGAGATGGCTAATTCTACCCTGGAGGCCTGTGCTGTGCAGTGTTAACATGGCTGCATGGTTCTGCCCCCAGGAATGGGCTCTGCTGCAGTGGGTGTCTTCTGTGACCACGCAGGACCCGGACAGGATGTTCCCATAGACTTGTGCATCCCTCAAAACACACTGTAGATTTTCAGGAATAAGTCTTGAAAGGCCATTTGAGAGTGTGAAATTGCACTGCATAATGAAGAGCTTTTTGATGAACTAACACCCAAGAATGGCAGTCACTGCAGTGAAAGAATGAAAAATGTCTTCAATTTTAGTTTAATAGGCTCCTAAAAGGGTATTTTCCAGTAAGTCAGCTGAATGCTGACTGACATACAGCACAGGTGACAAAGAAAAGCATGTCCTGTGCTTACACCTGCACAGTAGAGCTACTGCCACCCAACCAAAACCCTCAGGGAGAAGAATCTCACAAACAAACTATTCAGGCTTTCTCTTGAAAAATGTGTCAGAGCACCTGAAGCATTGCGCCCTCCCCGTGATGTTCCGCAGGGGCCTGTGGCTGCTCAGATTTCCCTGGATGAATGCTTCTCAGTCAAATCTTTGGAGATGCCTGGGTGACCGGCGTCTGTGCTGCCTGTCCCGAATCCTGCAGGTGGAGCTGTTACTGCAGGATGATGTATTGGAGCAGGAACCAAACCCGGAGGCTGAGAGGTGTTGGGTGTGCGGATGATGAACATCTGTTACAGCGAGACCTTTGTAGATCCGAGGGCGTTTGCAGGGTCCTCCCCTCCCCGCCCCCCCGGCCCCGAAGTCTATAGAGATGGAGATCTTTTCGTCTCAAGAAACCCTCAAAAACCAAAACCACACAAAAAAACCCAACCCAAATGAACCCAAACCAAAACAACTCAAAAAACCCACCACAAAACCTAAAAGATACATAATCTATTTGAATATGCAGTTCTGCCTTACTACTTCTTGTCAGAAGCCTGTCCATTATTACCTGTAGCTTTGAGGATGGTTTGACTTTGTCTTCAAGCAGTATCCTTACCATACTTGGCTGCTAAAATTTGCTCATGCAGAGGAGACATGAAACTCAGCCTTGACTATTTGTAGGTATGTCAAACCCCATGGGATGTTTTGTGATAGGGAGACACTTTTCATGAAAGTCAACCAGAATGTGTCAGGTCAAATTCCTCCCCCCAGTTTCAGTGGGTATGAAATCTTCACTTGTCATTCCAAACTGCAGTGCATCTCTGCACTTTGCCCTCTGTGCTAAGGCATCTGCCATAACCTTTCAATGGTTCAGTCAGTTGCTGTTTCAATTACTAATTACCCACTGTAGTTGATACTTGTATTTTAATGCACTTGATCTGTCAGAGGAGAGGTGTTGGACAGCCTCACCACAATGGAAAGCAGCTTTGTGTTTTGGTGTCCAGGTCACAAAACCCTCATAGGATACAACTATTTTTGCACCACTTCCATAAATTCCATAAGGACTTGCATTCAATCTTCTCCCAGGGAAGCCGAAATTGCAGAAGGTCAGAGCTATCAAAAGCTTATAAGGAGTAGAAATATCTCTAGTGCAGTAGACTACATTTTTAAACTTCCAAGACACCTCTGTTTTTCCCAGGTGTCCCATTTGCACTGATGCCATGCCCAAAACAATGATGCAGATCAGCAGTCTCTGTTGATGCCCGGTGAGCTGATGTGTTGTGCTGCAGCCCCGAGGAGGGGTGAGATGAGGCAGGCTGCTGGAGTTCACGCCCATGCAACATGGGGGACAGAGGAGCCTCCTTGGGTGCTTGTAAGGTATTTCTCAAAGACAGAGTTGGTTACCCCAGTATCACCCAAATGGTGATAATCACACCTGGCTATTGTCTTGTCTACTCAGTCAAAAGCCTTTAATGAGCTACAGGCACTAGGTTCTAATTAGATACCTGCATAAACCTGTTGTCAGCTTACATTTTCATGGGATGCATAAGCTTTAGCGGATAAAGCAGCTTTCCTTCAGGATCTGAATGTCTCCCATCTCAGTGGGTAAAAGCATTGTGCTTCACAGGGAGATAACATGTTTTCCAGACTTAAGCCAAGCATGAGAACAGTCTCTCTTAGCAGGTTTGGGCCAGACCCAAGAGCTATTGCCTTCATTCCTGTGGGGGTTAATGAATCTTGATGAACATGTGTGTATGTGTGTGTAGGGTAGAGAGGTTTGAACTGGAATTGACCCAAAGACAGAGAGCAAGAGGGGTCCCCAAAGCTAGTCTTTCTGCACAGGCAGCCCCAAAATATAGGGCTTGTGTGAAAACATCTAAGTTTTCACACTACCAGCAAGGTGCAGATGGCTCTGTCCCTTTCTCTGCTCAATTGTTAATGCCTTGGGAAATTGTAAAGCTCACTGATATGCCATGCTGAATGCTTCTCTTTTCTCTTGATTTTGTGGACCTTTTTGTGAATCTGTTTTGGAATCTGTAAGTATTTTTATTACTTTCACTGTAATATGGCTTCAGGTAAAGTGGCATTGAGGTAAGAGCCTGGAATCAGAGTTGTCAGTCCAGACAGGTTTAGCGTTTTTGAACTGGGTATTGAGAAACTCTCTTGAGTATCCACATTGCACCAAAGGTATGGAGGAGCAGGCTGCGCTGGTGTCCAGCTGAGGGGGGTGTTGCCCTCCAACAGGCAGTCATGCCCTGGGGAGCAATTTGGCAGGCAGCAAAAGTGGGGAACACGTCAGAGCCACAAGAGCCTTGAGAGGGAATGTGACATTCCCTGTGAGTAATGCACAGATGATGACTTGTGATTTCAGGAGCACTGGCAATATTTCACTGCTGTGTGCTCCAGGCTTCACCTTCACAGCAGAGCTGGGTAGAAAGGTGATTGATGTATGACAAAAAGTAATAAAACAAGGAAAAAAACTTTTTCAGTCTTAAAGTATGCCCTAGCAATGAAAGGATAGTGTCATCTGACCTACTTGTGTGGAGAGGTTTGTGTTCTGGATACACTTACCTAGCAGGAAGTTTGGAGGAATTCCAGTGAAACTGGGAATGTTGTGCAACATGCATGGCTGCAGTTCCCCACCACTTAGAAGATTCTTGTGTTTAAGCCTTAGATCTGGAGGAATTCCAGGCAATTTGATTTAAAGTAAACATCCTGGATGCAGTGTGTCAGATACTAGCACAATATTGTTTTAGTCTTTCTCATTTCTCCTATGGGAATAATCATTCCATGAAGAAGGAAAGTGATCTAATGAGAGAATTAACTCAAGAGCTTGAACATTGAATTAATCACAGCTGTCTGAGAGGGGAACCAAGGCGAACTCCACAGAGAGCTCACTGCATTTCCAAGGAAGGAGGCCAGAATAATACTAAGATTCAGATACCAGTTGGTGATCAAAACAGAGGCAGGAGAGATATGCTTTTAGTAGCTAAAGGGAAGCAAAACTTCCCTTTAGCAGCAGAGAGACTTCCCCCCTCATTTCTCCATGAAGATAAATCTCAGCAGTAGAGGATCACTGCCACTTTGTCTTGGAGATGTTGAAAGCTGTCAGAAAGCTGGGGTCTGATCCTAACTGTGTCCTCACACTTATTTGAAGCAGATGATGGATTTCATAGCTTAGCTCTTTTTTTCACTGTAGTCCAGAGCTGACCTGCAGCTTCACACTGAATTAGCTCTGCTCGCTAAGGTGACTGTATCAAAGGTGCAGGTCTTTTTTTGCCAGGAGGAAAAATGAGTTGTGCTTGAGAATTATCAGTCTTCAGGCATGTGGGAATTCAGTCTTGCCATTAGTAAAGCTTGGCAAAGTTTCAAACTGTAATCCAAACCCTAATGCTTTTTGGACTCTTTACTTAACTCTTCTTGTCTAAATCTCTGTGTTTCCTTGGATAATAAAGTAGAGCAAACACAAAACAGACCCATGAGCTGTCTAGAGCATGTGGCATTTTTAAGAATAACTCCAAGCTATGCAAATCTTTGGAAAAGAAAAAAAAGAGAATAACCAGAAAACATGCATAAATTCAACTAATTTTATTCCTTTTATATTATATAGTCATAGATATATACCAGGAGCAGTATAGATATGTGTTATTAGATTTATACCAGTTTGGTCTCCTAGAACATACTACACTTGTGTTGACAGAGCTTGTAAGCTGATTTCATTGAGAAGATGGATGGAGTTAAACTGTCTGATACCCACCACATTCCACAGGCTGTGTGTGCAGTGGGGTCATTCCAGAAGCAGTGCCTCAGTGGAATGTGAGATACGTCACAAACTCTGAGTAACTGTTAGTAGGATGTCTGTAGGTCCTGCATCTGCTTGCTTGGCAGTCAGGACTTGCAGGGTTCTGCACACACAGAAGCCTTAAATCACTAAAACTTCCATGGTGTAACATTTCAACTGTAAATGGCACAGGTTGCTGCTACACATCCCATCTCCTGGGCTGCTCTGCTGTTTCCTTGTCATGTGTTTCCCTGGATGATTTTTTCCCATGATTTACTTTTCCTCAGTGAAAGTATTTTTCATCTCCCTTCTCAGAATTTTACCTTTGGAGGCTTGGTCTAGTTCTTTGGCTAGAAAGATCATTTTTGTTCTGATCTTGTCCTTCATAGTGTTTGCAAAATCTCCAGTTCATTGTCTGAGTAAACATAAGCATTGACTAAAACCAGAACAGACCCTTTGGGACAGAACATCTGTCTGAGTTTAATGACAACATCCTCATGGTAATCTTTTAATATATTTTTTAACAAGTAGTGCACCTGTGCTATGATGATTTCATTTGCACGTTGGTTTTCTCCGATTGCTTATCAGAATATTACACCAAATCTTATCAAAACCCTTAAAAAGTCACATCTCATATAGAGCTTTCCCTTTCTCTGCAGGCTGGTTGTCTCAGCAAGGGAAATCAGCTTTTTTGACATTATTTGTCTTAAATAATGCAACAATTATTATTTGTATAATTTCGCTATCCTTTGAGGTACATGGAAATGCATTGTTTAATAACTTGTTTTGGGGTTTGGAGATGCTCCAGGTTTTTGCACTATTTTATTTCATTATTTTTTCTTAAAAAAAAGAAGGGCAATGAAGCTGGTGAAGCGTCTGGAGTACAAGTCATATGAGGAGCAGCTGAGGGAGCTGGAGGTGTTTAGCCTGCAGCAAAGGAGGCACAGGGGAGACCTTATTGCTCTCGACAACTGCCTGAAAGGAGGCTGTAGGAGGTGAGGGTTGGTCTTTTCCCTGCAATAGGAAGTGATAGGACCAGAGGAAACAGCCTCAAGTTGCACCAGGGGAGGTTTAGATTGGATATTAGGAAAAATGTCTTCATGGAAAGAGGGGTCAGGCACAGGAGTAGGCTGCCCAGGAATGTGATGGAGGTATTTAGAAGATATGTAGATGTGGCACCTGAGCACGTGGTTTAGTGGTGGAATCAGGAGTGCTGGTTAATGGTTGGACTTATTGATCTTAAAGGTCTTTTCAGACCTGGTAATTTTTACATAATAACTTTTATCCAAGGATCATCTTACAAAGCACAGCTCCAATTGCAGCATGAAAAAGGCTCTGAAACAGAACTTGTCTGAGCTAGTCCTAGTTCTGCAATACTTGCAATGATCAGATAAGTCTCTTTCTGACTCTCTCCCACTGACTCAGTTTGCTTCTCACTCCTTATTTTCCTCTCAGGTATATTTTGATGGTTAATGAATATTTATAAAATGTTCTGAGTGAAACTTGCACATGAAAAATGCAACAGAAGTTGAAAATGTCATAATTACTGATGCGTATTATTTTTTAAAAAGGAAGATAATATTGCAATCAATATCCATGGAGAATTATGAACTATAAAAACAAAGTGAGGACTCTAAAGGTACTACAGGAAATTGTGGCCTGAGGAAGAAAAGCCTTGCAATGGCACAAGGTACAGTGGGCGAGTTTTGAAGATATATGTAGGATGAAGTACTTGTGTTACAGATGGATGACGAAATCCTGTTCAGACTGCAAGTTATTAAAGATGAGGTTCATCATCATAAAGTAACATAATTTTAAAGCAGCAGGCTCAGGTAACACATACTAAAGAACTCCAACAGAACTGCCAAGAGAGATCTCATTTGTAAGAACTCCTGGCATTTCAGTGAATTTTCAGAAGACTCAGAGTATTCTGCCAATGTTTAAGGAAAGAAGATTAAACAAACAGAGCAACCAGGATGACCCAGCTAGCTGTGTTATGGTTAACGTGACACCAGGCCCAAGCAGTACAGGACAAAAGTTGACTCTTAGCCAGGTTGTAAACAAGTCAATAACTGGCAATAATTTTTACTTCTATCAACACTGTCGCATTGATAAGTCCAATTTAATTTATTGACGAAGGCTGTAAGTCTGTTTCCTACAGATTAGTGTAGGAACATATTTCATAACCTATTTCACAAAGTCTTTGATCTACCATTGTGATGTTTTAATAAAGATCTTAGTCAAGTCTGGAGTCACTAAATAGAGACATTTCAGTGTTCTGGGCCAGCATGGGTCCAGAGGCAGGACGTGTGCTTTTGGGCTGTGATGCATAGCAGGCACTTAGCTAACCAGGTCAGCATTAGTTGGGGCTGTCTGCAGTCACCAGTGGTGTGGATCTTCCTTTTCCCTGGTTACCCTCACAGTGTATTGTTGTATTCTGGTTCTTAGTGAATTGTGTTATTTTTCATTTTGCTTTCCCTGAGTTACCCTTGCCTTTCTGTGTATTTAAAATCACCACTGATAGCTTTTCTGAGTGACACAGAGGTTGTTTAAGATGTAAATTACTGTGAGTATAAAGCAGCCAGACAGAGCCAACAGTGGATTAGGAAGGTTGGCATATTCATGTGAAGGTTTTGTAATACAACCAAGTGCAAAGCAATAAGCCTAAGAGCTAAGATCACAGCTCACACCTGTGGGGCCAAGGAGCTGTATAGTGGAAATCAGTATCACCAAGAATTGTAGCACATGGACACTGGAGGCATGCAAATAATCAGAATTATGCTCTTGTAGAAACAGGCAGTGCAGTTAGGGAGAAGTGTGTGACAAGACAGGGGCCAGGTACTCTCTCTCTGTAGGTCACCCTTAACACTGCCACGGAGTATGGCTTTGATTTGTACAGTTTAGGGAGGATAACCATGACTGGAGAAGGTACAGAGAAGAACCCTAAATATGATTTAAGGAGGGAAGGAATGTAAACTGATTAGAGCTAAAATAGAGCTAATTGCTAGGAAGCAGTTCAATCCAGTGTATTTGCTGCTGAGCAGAAAAGCAGTGCTGATCCTGAAGAACTCTTTAATACAGCAGGCTGTAGCAAAAAACATGGGCTGAAAGCTGAAACAATAAATGTTAAACTAAGCATAATCTCTAACACTGAGGAAACAAATTATCAGGTGCATTGGACAATTCTCCATTATTTGGAGTTTTAAATCAAGACTTAAATCAATCTTTCTGGATGATAACTTGTATTTGAAAAAAACACATCTGGATCAATGAAAGAATGAGCAAAGGTATGGGAAAATTTCTATGCTAGGGACAACTGAGTTCTAGAATTTTTATCCTAGAAAAGAGGTGGCCTAGAGAAAATAAGGTAGCTCTGCAAAATTATTGGGGTCACAAAAGAGTTAAATGGTTTGCTTAGGATACATTATGAGTCAGTGGGAAAGTTATGAATAGGAGCTAAATGGTCCTTCCTGGTCCTTTAGCTGCTGTAGGACCCAGTGCTCTTCAAGAGCATGCACTAACCAGTGTCATGGGTCGTTCTGCAACTAGGCATGGAGGAATTGTTTGTTGAAAGTGGTTTCAAGAGTACTTTAGCCAGAGCAAAGAGAATAAATTGCAATGGGAAGAAAAAAGAGCAGAGACACAGGCAGAAACAATTGTGCTATACTTAACAAGAACCACGAAGGAAATGTTTGGCCGTGGTGATACAGAAAATGTTGGTGCTATGGCAGTGAGAGGGGATTAGTAATTCTTGAATTTTGAGCACGGAAAAATAAAAAGTAGGAAAATTTCTGCTCTGATTCAGATACAGTAAAGATTAGAAAGAAGAGAGGTAGTGAAATAGAGGGGAAAAGAACTGTCAGAGCTTTACAGAAGACTAATTTCTTTTTCTTTCTTTTCAAGGAGTGGCAAATTGAGTTAGCACGAAATACAGATGTGTCAAAGTACCATTCTAAAAACAATTCAGTGCTGGTAGGAATTAGCTCATTGTTAAATGTACTGAAAAGCTGGTTGGAAGCAGAGCATGACCTAATGGGTTTAGCATCACTATTGCAGCTGTGTGAAACCATTCTAATAAATAAACAGCTAAGTGAAGAAAGTATGCTGGATTTTTAAGATTCTCCCAGCTTAACAGGATGTGCCAAGTCATTGTTTTAGCTGTGGGTCAGATCCTTAAATGCTAGAAGGCACTGAGCATCTTTGTCAGCACCAAGATGATGCTGATTCTCACAATTTGATAATCTGACCCCCAAATTCAACCCTTCTCACTGTCTCCCTGATGATAGCACTATGAAAAGCTGTATAGAATGGCACAGTCATGTCTGTTCTACAGTGGTATCAGAGGGACTATGGATGCATAATGGAAAGCAGGATTTCATTCACCCTTACCTGATGAGTCCCTCTTGGACTGGTGCAGATTTTTGTTTTAGTTTGACTGTAACAGTTGTGCTGGGAAGCAGAATTACTGATGAGAGAAACCTGACTGGGGCCCTCCCTGACACTTTGGTTTGTCAGAGATCATTCTGTTTGGAATAATTCAGTGGGATTAATTGCCCTCAAAATTGTTCTTCAAATTGATATTGTAGGAGACTTCTGTACTGCTGTAGTCTCAGGTAAAAGTCCTGTGAAACAGACTGTGCATGCAGGATACTGACAACATCTGGATCCAGGGATTTATCTGGTACACCACAATCCCCTGTTTTGTGAGAATGTTTTTGAGATACAAAATAAATACATTTTCAGTGGTTGCTATCTGGGCTCACTGACTTACTCCTGCCTGCAGATTTCTTCTTTGTCTGAGTAGAGCCAGGCACACAGGAACTTGTGACAAGAGTGCTGTGTGCCTGTGCTAATGGAGGGTTTGGGTTGAAGATTTGCTGTGTTACTGGCAGGCATGACCTTCCAGAGGTCTCTAGTTCTCACTGTTCCACCTTAAGTCAGCAGGGGCTGCCTGTGCCTCTTCTCTTTGAAAGTCAACCCCTAGATGTTACTGTCAGGCCTGTAGTTCAGGTCAAGTCACGAGATTACACCTGTGCTAACCTGCCTGGAGCTTTGTGATGCAGATGCAAAAACATCAGAGAATGATTAATACAACCAGTCATTGATTTATTATGTTCTAGGAAGTAAAGGGGTAAGGCAGACTGGCACGATGCCCTGAGCTCAGCCTCCACGACCATTTCTCTTGTCCTGACATACATCCACCGGCATTTAGCTTCTCTGTTCACTTTCCTCTCCCTTTAGTTTCTTAAACTTCAGGAGTTTATTTTGGCAGGAACGTTCCTCGCTGCTGCTGCTGCTGCTGCTGGAGCTTTCCTCTGAACTTTCTGAGAGGAGATACTTGATTGCAATTGAGTCCTTCTTGTTCATTTGCAAGCAGAGGCAGGAGGATTCGGTCACCTTAAATGACTCCCCCCACATATCCTGGCACATGTCAGTCCCATTTGCATACACCTGTGTGTCAAATAAGAAATGCATCGATTACCTTTAAAAATATTTGAGGTAAAATCAGCTTGTATCAAATTGATAAACATTTCTCACTTTTAAAATACTGGCACTAGAATTAAAAGAGCAGTCTGCAGTCATTTACTGCCTTGCTGTGTGCCATGCTTCTTCTCTTCTGAGATAGCTTAAAATGTTGTCCAGTGCCATAACTGGCAAAAGCGATTCGCCTGTTGTGAGAGCAAGTGGTTACACAAAGTGCAGGGATCAACAGCCAACCTTTGTTCTGCCCTGGGGCTGACAGCCCAGCAGCTCTCTGGGGCTGACAGACCACAGCTTGTGTAGCATGTCAGGACACTCTGACATGCCTTGGGATCTGAGTAGTGCTGAAAGTGCCAGACAGTGCTTTGAATACAGGAATCTTTTTATCTACTGGCCAGAGACAGCCAAGTGGAGTCACAGCTCCGAGGGATCTCATTGTGCCTCCTGCAATCTACTTCATGTCTGGGCAGGACCTCACAGACAAAGAGAAGGGACATAACTTAGCAACTGCTTGAAGAAAGTAAGTTTTCTTCAAGCTTTCAAAGTGCTGTGTCCAGTGGTGCAACTGCCTTTCTGGCTCAAGAAATTGTGAATTGCAGCTTCTTGTATTCTCTGCAAGTAAACCTGTCCTGTCCTTGGTACTACATTGTTTTGTAAGGCCTGTGTCATAGGACCTGTCAGCCACACAACAGAGATACCTCTTGTTTGCTGAGCTCACATTGTGACAACCTTCTGTCCGCCCAGCTCGAGTTTGCTTAAAGAGCTTAGGAGTTATCATGTCCAGACACAAAGTAGGCAGTATGTACACTTTATCTTGCCTGCATTTCTCCCACGTGTTTGTGGTTGAAGTTCAATCTTTTCTGTATCTGTAAAGGAAGCTTTAGGTAGTCCCAGAACAAAGCTGAGAATGAAGTTGGGGGTGGGAGTGATGGCAGGAGTAGAAGCCTTGGGAATTAAAGAGCAGGAGTGTTAATAACTGAAACTGTGGATCAGGCAGCAGGACCATGGGGCTCCACTGCTGACTGATTCACTTTGATCATGTCACCAGCATCTCTCTGATGGAAGCTGTGTTTCATCTGTAATAGTACAAGTAGTCCTTGCCTATGACGCCAATTCCTTAACCCTACAGTGTTTCCCTTAATGCTGTAATTCCTGGATGCTGTGCTGATTGTCACCAGCTCATACAAAGATCTGACACTCCATCGCAGAGCAGGTGCCCTGTCCTTGTGGTTGGGAGATTTCTGCATGGGAGCTGCTCTGTGTGCAATAAATTAATGGCTACAGATTTAAGTCTGTTGTGCAGAAGTGGGACTGGGCATCTGTAATCCTGCAGCTTCTTCTGCTCCAATTATTTTTGACAACAAATTCTTCTTACATTTCCCTGTCTCCCCGTGTGCAAAACTGTGTTGACCTGTACTGTGAGAAAGGCAGATGAGAAGAAATAATAATCACCTTTGCCTTAGAAATCTATCCTTTGTTAATAATACAAAGTCCAAATAGCCCCAAAGACTCTGTAAAACAGCTTTTCAGTTCACACCATCCCTAGCCAGGGCTCGCACCATTGATGCTGCAGCTGCTGGAGGTTGGCTAGTGCACTGGAAGCAATGAAGGGTCAGAAAAGAAAAGATTACTACATCTAGTTCTCTCCTGCCTCCCAAGGCAGGCAGATCTTAGCTCTTTCTTTTCCACTATTCCTGTTCTTTAAAGCAGCATTAGACACTTTCTTCCACCTCCTGTGCAGTTCCTGGATTTCTACCTGCTTTTAGATAATCATTCCAGAAAGTATTAAAAGGTGTCATTTTCTTAGGTCTGTGTGCAATAGACACAGCTACACCCTATTCTTGTGTCCCACAGGATTTGTAACATGTATTCCTGCTTTTCTACTTGCTAAATTGGTAATTTCATTTTGACCTTCATTCTAACTCTGCTTAAAGATCAGACACAGTCAGAATGCTGTAGCAAACGAATGGTGCACACAGCCCGTTTACTCAGCATGTCCCTAAATTACTGCAAAGGATTCTGACTCTTTAGTTTCTTGGAAAATGTTCTAGTCTGTGCATTAACATTGCTTGAGGAGCACTCAGCTGGGAGAACAATGACAAAATGTGCCTCATTTTAACCAGGCTAAAACTGGCCACAATCCATTGTGCATCCTTGTTCCATATTCAGCATTTGTCCCAAACAGGCTTTTAGAACCACGTGCATATGCCACATGTAGAGCTGCTGATTGCTCCTCCATGTGAGCTGAGGGCACTGAAAGAAAGTGAGGATCTGTCCACAGTGCTCTGATGTTGGACAACCCTCTGTGCTTCTGGGTAACTATCTCTCTTTTCCACGAGTTGAGTACAAACCAAGTGAGCCTAGTGTTTACATATCATGTAATTTTCATATGGGAAATGTGTTTTTTTAATTTCTCTGAAGAAACTTCATCTTTTTTCTTACTTACCATGCAAGACTATTTTTGGTGAAAAACATGGGCAGTTTAGGGTGTGGTTCCACTTAGTATAGGAATAGCTGTGCCTGGCTTCAAATGATAAGACCTCTGGATTTGCTGCATGTTTTCCCCTGCAGATGGTATATTTTCTTTAAGAAAAAAGTACAGGGGAACTCAAGGTTAAACACTCCTATCTCTGAACCAGGGACAGTTTGAACAGAGACTGGAGATTATTTACGGAGATTATCATTTTGTTTTTCACTTCATCTGGAACTACTGATGATTTAGCACATCTGGGAAAATAAGCTGTAAGTTTCTGCAGCCCATTTGCTTTTGGCCACCTTCCTGAGCCTGCTGATTCATGTCACTTCTGCAAGGCAGACAGCAATCCTGCTCTAACTGGACTGTGTCTTCCACTTATATCAGTTGCTGAACTGACTTCTTGAAGTACATGCACTTGAACTGAATTCAAAACAATGAATTTGCAAACCTTACTACCAGTCCCTAAGCACTGCACTTCAATTTTGTTTACTTCTGCAACTTGGACAGTTTTTCATGGACTCAGTGAAGTTCAACTGCTAAAAATATTGAAATAAGTTTAGCAGTTTTGAGTTGTAATATATTTCTCTAACACTAAACTTATTTGAGTCACTAAAAAAATCCTACCTGACTCTTGAAAGGTCTGTAGGTCAGGCAGTCTTGCTCCTCTAAGTTTTGTCAGTTCTCATTTCATACACTTTTGCTCATATAATTAGTTATCCCAACCATTAAACATTCTCAGAGAGACAGGCTGAGCTCTCAGAAATCTTGTTAGTGCTGCTCTTTAACCATCAGAGTCACATAGAACAAAGTTAGCTCTGCCTAGCCATCGGCAGACCCCGTGGAGAATACACATCAGAGATAGGATAGGTCTATGGAGGACAGAAGGGAGACAGAAGAATGTCAGGACATAGGGATTTGGAGGATGGGGGAGGACTTGAACATAGCAAGGTAAAATAGAGAAAAGGGCAGAGATGCCTAATAGGCAAGAAAACCTTCAAAAATTCTTCGTGGTTTGTGAATTTACATCCCGATTAAAAAAGACAGAGGTGTGTAAAGCCCCACATTGTGTAAGAACATTATGAAATCCATCTCAGGGTCTCCATTATATGGACAAAGTTCATTTATCTTTTACTTTCTAAATCCCACCGTGGTTAAAATATCAGTGCTGCTTGAACTTTTATTTCACAGGTGGAGTGAATAGTGATTAATTAAATGTATATATCCTTAGGGTAAGTGATGTGCATAAATACAAATGTTTGAAAACTTACTTAAAAAAATGTAGGCATGGCTTGAAACTCCTGAAGTAAAAAGAATTCACTGATGGCATTTTCCTCCCATATATTCAGGACAAAAAAAGAACTCTGTATTTTCTGCTTCAGTTGATCAGGTTTTCTTACCTCACTGTATGGAACACATTTATTCTTACAGTGGTTTTCTCCTCTCTCATCCTGTTCCCAGTCCGTCAGCCAGTTACGAACACATATGGAATCATCTTTGCAGGCTTCAAACCTTCATGGAGATTAGTGTGGTAGATACAGTTATTTATCCCGCTTGATTTTTTTTCAGTGGACTCAGATTCAACTCCAAAAGTGCACAGGGGCTCTGTCAGTAATGCAGTGTGATTGCACAGTGCAGCTTAGCAACAGATCTTCAAGAAATGTGCACATTATCTTAGCTTGACATGTACATAAACTCTGAGCTGGCCAGGAAGACGTAAATCCCCATGAAAACTAAACAGTTCACTCACTACATTTTATACTCACCGACTTAAGCACAGGGCTCGTGTTCTGGGTGTTTTCTGCTTGGTTATGTTTGCTGATGTTCCTGAGTGGAGGAAATACTGGGTGGGAGGAAGTTTCATGGATGCTGCTGTTCAATATTGTGACATAGCACAGGTATGCTAAGGGGTAGCTGTCACTTGAGGGAGATGTGGGGAAGGTTTGTGTTTATAAATTAATATGGGAGAAGAAGAATGATAGTACCTGGTCAGGGAGGTTGCTGTGAGGAATGTGCACTGAAATAAGGCAAAATCACAAACAACGAAATCATGTCAACTAGTAGACTGTCAGCCTCAGAATGATGTTTTCAAACAAGTTAAACTTGAAGAGATGGAAGGAAGATAAGAGTCTTGTAGGGTATAGGTCTAAACTCCTAATTTTTGAATGATTTTTAATTTGTAAGTGGTAGGGTAGAAAAAGGCCTATAAATGGCCTGGAATGAATATAGTATGCAACTGGCTGGTCGACGTGATAAGATCTCATGACTTACCATTATCCTACATAACTTCCTTCCTTCCAGTTCTTTTTATAACCTACTTGTTGGCTCTTACCTTTCTTAAGGGTCATTTTCTGCCAATCAGTTAAATTCAGCCTCACTGGCTTTAGGCAAACTATTCACACCAGGAACTGAGAGTGCCAAACCTGTGAGGCACAGCTTCCAAAAGTTAGCATCATTCAGCATGGTATTTGTTATGAATGCCCTTGGATATATTTTCTGTTTGCCATTTTTCATCTTCAGGGTCATGTTTCAAAGCCATTTTGATACCACAAGGGCTGCAGCCTTACATCGTTAAATGAAACTTGTGGGTTGTCACGTGGTCATAGATTTGCAAGAACTGGACATTGCAGTACATTTGCAAATGCAGAAAGGTCAGAACATGCACATCTGCAGAACTTTCACACAGGTTTTATGGGGTTTTTGGAGGGAGAAAGAGCAGTAACAGATTGAGGGTAACCAGGGCCTGAACTAAACAGGTCTGGAGCAGGAAGCATATATTCTCAAATGTTTTCATCCATGAATCTGCTGTCAGAGGTGGGGGCTATGCTGGAAATAGAGGCTACACTTTGATAAATTGATATTCATGCTATGGTTTCCTCAGGAATTTGAATTAACTATATCTATTGAAGTGTTATATTTTTATTCACCGTTACTTATTGAATTGCCAGATGAAATGTTTCCTAACTATGATTATTGCCTGACTCTGTGGTTTGTTCTATAAGCAGGTAGCAAGGCATAACTCTATCATTAGGAGTTTTTCTTTATCCCAGTGGAAGTAATTATGAAGCCAAGTTTATGAAAAATTGTGACTTGTAAAAAGTCAGATTTCTGCTGTCCATAAACCCATAACTTGTTTCTTCAAATATTAATTAAAACCTGTGAGAAATCTAAACATAAATTCTTAAAAGATCCTCCCTGAACATACCAGTTACCTATGCACAATGGGCAGGATATTTTTATTTTAAAGCTTTTTTCCCCTCTATTTTTGATAATTAGCTGTTTCTTTCTTGTGGGGCACAGGGCCCTTTCACAGGTGAGTGAGAGAATGACTTGTACATCAGGCTCTTTGAAAATCAGTAGTTTCAGGACTAGTGGGAGCAAGGGATCCTAAGACAATAGGAAGAAAAGGAAGGCCCCAAGCTAGTCAAATGAATTTCTTTTAAATTAAGTCACTGCTCATTCAGAATACTCTGCACATTTCTGCTCACAAAGACATACAGTATGCAGCAGGCACACTCACAGTATGCAGAGAAAGTAGGTCACATCACCAGCAGTGCTACAGCATGCTAAAGGGACTCCAGTGAATAGAACATGAAAAAACGTTTCTTTAAATCACCAGAAAGAGTGGGAATTCTGTCCAGGCTCTTTTCTAGCCTCAGGCCTTAAGCAGGGTGAGGGAATGGGTTTGACACTGGCATTAGGCAGGCACACAGACTAGCGTGTGTGGTAATGGGTCGTCATTACATTTTTGATTCAGCCCAGGCATCTATGACGCCAACAGGGGCAATAGATCATTGTTCAGTACTTGTTTAGAGCAGAGCCTGCTCTCTGCCAGGAGACTCCATACTGAAAAAGGGTCAGTTTTTCCTGTGCAATAGCTGTCAATCACCCCCCCCAATACTTCTCGGCAGCAAAAGTTACAAATTATGTTTACCTGCAGGTTCTGGCAGTGCCCAGGGGGCACTGAGGATTTTGCAATGTAATACTGACCCACCATATACACTTTGGTGTAAATCTCCTATATACTAAATCTGTCTTAAACCAATTCATAGATGCAAACAAAACTCACAGGGCACATTTTCTTCCATCTTTACCCTTTCACTTGATATAGCAGTTTGGTCATGACTTTGCTTG
Source organism: Acanthisitta chloris (assembly GCF_000695815.1). Classification (NCBI taxonomy): domain Eukaryota; kingdom Metazoa; phylum Chordata; class Aves; order Passeriformes; family Acanthisittidae; genus Acanthisitta; species Acanthisitta chloris. The sequence continues at coordinate 13,877 of NW_008683767.1, read as the reverse complement.
CTACTTATTTTGGGGTACATTTGTTTTAGATATTGGTATTCTATCACTTTGCCTGTTAGATCTATTCTAAAGCTCACTGGCAACTCTAGTGCTTTAATAGCCAAATGCAAAATTTGGGAATATTTGGTTCTCAGCTGTAAGATTCTGAGCACTGAGGGAAATTCAAGGTCTCAGTGTTTATCTTCAAGGAGGTCAATAATCTGGATTCAGTTTAGAAGATTACCAAAAACTTAGTCAGTAAGACTGCACATGACAAATCTGTTCCTCAGGCACATGGAGTATCCTGACACAGAAATAAAATTCATCACTAGAGAATACTCTGGGGAAGCTGAGAAATACACCAGCCCTTTTCTCATTATCTTCCATTACAAATCCAAGCTATGCTTGTTGTTTCCTTCTCTGGCACAAAGCAATGGAGACATATTTAACAGCAAATCCTACCAGAATTCTGCTCTGCATACATGACTTTGCCCTTGGAGGGAAGATGAGAATGGAAGTGGATCCACGTGTCAATGATATTCGAGTTGTGTAAGCACAATGGAGAGCACAGCAGAGAGCAGCACAAGAGAGCACTACCATGTGTTCTGTATTTTCTGTGCTTTCAAGAAAAGCTCTTTTATAACATTTTTAGAAGTATCGTAACAGTTTTGCATGATTTTCAGAGCAGCCTAAGGGATTCAGACATTCACAGTTCATTACTTTCGAGGGATGCTAGCAGTTATAATCCTATAGTGTGAACAGAGCCTGTGCTGTTTGTACTACGCTTCATACCAATTTAACCATCCAGACAAGTTACTCTAGTGACTAGGTGCAACATTCATATGGTGCTGACTGAGGCTTATATGTCACATGGTGAAGTTATTTAAGATTCAACATATCAAAACAGGGAGGGAGTAAGGAGAGAAGGAGGGAGAGAGAGAGATGTGCTGGATATGTGTCCCTGGAAAAATCTCATTACCCCATGTGGATATAATGCTCCTACCCCAAGACTAAGGACAGATGGGTGCTGGGTTGTCCCTCCGTGTGCCTTGCACACAAAATACAATGTGATTCCCTGACACTGTATTTTGGGAAATGAAATTAAATGCTATTATGCCGCTAATTGCTATTAATACTGTCAGCATTACTTGGCTGAAATTTTCTCTGATATTCAGGCTCTTAGAAGAGGTTTTAGAGAGTGTGATGATGGAAGGGAAGAGAAAAGGCCAAGGATGAAAAATTAAGGAATTGTAGTGCATTTTAAACACATAAATGTATCCTATCATGATCAAGTATTTAGTTTGAAAATGCTAACTGCATAAATGTTAACTCACAGACATAGACTTTTCAAGGGGTGGCCAGGCCCTCACTGCTCTTAGTGCCTATCAACATGGTGGGAGCAACTCTGACATGTCAGATGTTTCCTATACCACTGCACTGTGTCTTCCCTGAGAGCAGGGCAGTGCTGTCCCTGAGTCACGACACTCAAATCTCTGCCTCCATCCTGCATGCGTGTAATTGTTGTTTTGGGGGTGGTAGCTTAGCAGAGGAAAAAGCAGAGATGGCAACAAGAAATGAAGAAGAACAAGAGAAAAGGTGGTGCAACACCATTGAATCATGGGCATATGAAAGCTAAATAAAAATACTTTGGTTAAAATGCTGAACCTACCAGTCATCACAAAAGCTTTGACACAGTGGAACAGCCTGAATAGCAGCAGTGTCGTTGGGATGGATCCAGCGAGCAGCATGTGGAGAACACCGGTAAAAGCACTCAATTTTCTTTGTGAAATCTTCACAGCTGTGGTGGATGAGAAAAGTGACAAATAAGCCTATTTCTGAGCATAGAGACTATGGCCCCAGTTTTCTAGGCCTGTTTTGATGTGGATGCAATACTACAGATTAGGATAAAGACACAGAAAAATCATCCTTTCACCCTGTTAGTGTCTAAGTTCCCAACTCATTCCTTTGGCATTGTGTGCAGCCTCTGACCGTGCAATTACCACAGCCAGCTACAGAGTGCACAAATGTTTCCATGCATATTTCAGCCCTATTTGTGTAAGCTTTCTGTAAACTTTTGAGGCCTTGAGTTTTCCTGGCAAGAATGATTCCAGGCAATAATAAAATGTCGTTTAAAACTATAGTACAAAACTTTGTCTGCTCTGTAGCCTCATGGTTTCACTAATCTTTAGATTTTCCCACAGCCCAGCTGAAGTTACTTAAAATCACATACTGTGCTGCTCTCCTGGGAGTGGCAGGCAAGAGCTGTTACTTTTTAACATCTGTTTTGGCTTAATTGTTTTGTACTTTCAGCCTTTTATTTCTTTAACTTGCCATGTTTCACAGCTTTAACATCTAACGGGGTACTAAAACTCTTCATTACGGAGACATTATTCACGGTTACAAAACCCACAGGACTGCAAGAATTTTTTATTCTAAATATTCAAAAGTTTCAGTTCTGGACTCTTGTGCATTTTATTTGTGAGGTTTAATAATCAGGTCGATCAGCTTTCTAAACAAAGGAAGAAGCCTGGTCTCTGCTCACCGAGGATTGCACTCGCTGGTGGGTGATGGTTGTGTTGGGGAGCTATTGAGGGGCAGGGTGGTTGTTACCTACTGGGTTTACAACTAGTTTGCATTGCTAGATCTGGTTCTATACTGAAAGCAAACTTGAAAAACATAACCCTTTCATGATAAAATGGCATAAGGAATATATACTGAGGGATTTGTGGGCTTGTGTGTGAGAGAAGAAAAGTCAGATGTTGGTCAGGTATAGAGAAAAGATGATGGGAACTAGGCTGGGTGACATAAACTCTAGGGTGACCCAGTGTCATGAGCAGCTGTGTGGCTGCCACAGCACAGATCCATAGAACCAGGACACAGACAACATCAAAGCTGACTTACGATTTACTGAGCTGCCCACATCTGTTCCAGTAGCTGTTGCTTACTTTAATTACCGGGGAATGAGCCAATTGCTCTGTGAAGTTTGCATAGCAACAGGAAGCTGTTGGGAATAAAACAAACATCTTGCAATAAGGGTTTTTTAAATACTGTATTTGGAAAACTCAGACTGTAAGATGAATCTGCTTTGGACCATACTATGAGAAAGTCTCTTAGTACTAACTAGGAGATGTACTCAAGCTCTGACATTTTGGGGTTTGGAAGTAGCAATGTAAATACTAAGTGAAGTGGACTGGCACCAACAATGCTTTGTCAAGGTGTGCTCAGACAGCCCCAAGAATTTTACCAGTGCTCTGCCAGGTGTTATATCCCGAGGAATACTAGCTTTGAAAGCTACCCAAGTCATAAAAAAAAGGAGCTGAAGAAATATAATAAAAATTGTACTTTGCTCACAATAGAATTTTGATTTCAATCTTTCCCATTTGGTGTCTGCTACAATGAATTTTTATGCTTCATGAACCAAATTGATCTTCGCTGTAAACATTTTTAAGCAGATGGAGCTACAAGAAAGGCAAACTGCATCAGAATTTTTAAAAGAAAATAAATTAAGTCAATGAGAGTTTTGCAGTTGACCTTGTTAAGAACCAGAATCTTACTCTTGGCTTGCATGCAGCAAAATGCCAATGAAGGACACGTTTCAAATACCACGCGTGCTGCATCTTATATAAGTGTTTTAGAAATAAGGGGAACTGCCAGAACAATTAGCGTGTACAACACTGTACTTCTCGGCTGTATTTGGCAAAAATTAAACCACTCTTACATTTAGAGTACAGAGTGCACTCCTGCATATTTGGCTCAGGACTTGGCTTCAGTTTTTGGGTGTCTCCTTCCAGACATCTGTATTTTTGGCAGGTGGATGACATTATGACAGCAAAGAAGGTGACAGCAAACCTCAGCATTGTTATTCGGATCTTTTTCCTGTATGGAGAGAAGTCTTTGTTTATATCCTTTATTTCTAGGAGAGGCCACAATTGAAAAGGAAGGACTGCTTTTAAAAAGCTACCTGGATGATCAAATACAATATGCTCAACAAAGATGCACACAGCAATATTGAGACACACACTCTCCTTTCCTCTCTGCTTAAAACTGAACAGCTACACTTCTGCTACATATTTCTGAGGTCTGGCGACAAGTCATGAAAGTCATTAGTAGTGCAGGCTCTTTATGAAAATGTGTTATAATTTTCAGTATTTAAGAAAACTATTTTAAATTTCTTACACCAACTTGGGTTATCTTTGAACCCTTCCAAGAGACATTCCTCTGCTCCACTAGATTTGAAGAAAATATTGGTTACTTCTAAAATTTTCAGAGTTGTTTTGCACAATTGGAAATTACACATTTAGCACAGCTGCACTTGAGTTCGGAGGGGTCAGCACTTGAGCTGGATAAATTACATTGATTACTTGCCTTTGCTGAGGCTCTGCTAAATTATATTTAAGAATCTGATCCATTATTTTCTGCTTCTTTTGTAGAGTTTAGTAAACAATGCCAGATAAAAATGATTAACCTTTGCAACTAAAATTTCTCTAAGCACTGACTGGAACCTGTTACATAAATCAATGCATAATTCTTTATACATGTTACTAATTTAACCATTCTGAAGTTAAATATTCCTGTTAACTTTCTGGAATCATTTTGCCTGAACAAGGACCGCAGTTCCTCTATGTACCTAGACTTTTCAGAAGTAAGGAACACAACATATACAGAAGAAGAAAACTCCGATTTCTCAGTATTTTCTCACCTCTTTCACTGTCCTTCTGGGTGATACTTCTCCCTGGAACACGAACGCAGTAAATTACTTTTCTCATTTTCCACTTTATATACACACAATCTGGCATCAGTGCTTCAGAATTTGTTTGCCCTGGAAGAGTTCCTTGACCCTTTGGAATGCTAACACAGATTTATCTCAAAAGCAGATGCAATGACCAGCACATAATGCCCTTTTATTGCTTGCAAACTTCGACATGATAAAGAGGAAAGTACAAATGTGGGTTAGAATTAGAAAAACAACAGCTCTCCTATATTCCAAATGCCTCTAACCCCCGCCTCATTTTTTAATGATTCCTTATATTATTAGATTAATTTTCACATGAGTTTCATGGGGCTCTGATCATGGATTTGGGCTTCACTGATTCTGAGACATTGAAAACAATGCTTCTTATTTCAGCCTGACTGGCATAATTTGGACTATACTTGTGACACAGTGACCTTACTGCAGCCCCTGGAAAAGACTCCATGTCTCCTGATTCCCAGATCTTTGCTCTTTCTTCACAAGATCCCTTCAGAACCTGCTGCTGTTCACTCTGGTTGCTCTACCTGCCTCATATGTGCTCTACAATCAGTGTCACAAGCACTACAAGAAACTGTTGATTGTACCACCGATAGTGATTCCTGATGGGATTTCATGGGGAGATCTGCTTTCTGCAAAGAGGATTCTGCATCTGAACGTAAACCATTGCATAACATAGACATGGTGATGACAAATAGTTGCACTCAGGTTCACAGATTGTCTTGTTGAGTCCTGTAAAGAGCAGCACCACTCAGTACCTTGCAATTATTTAGATGCATAAGGAAAGCTGCATCTGTTGTTTGTGTGTTTTAAACAGAACATTGGTTTGTCAGATAATACTCTAAGGCCATTATTTACTAACATTTTTTCTTGAAAAAACAAACATTGGTACAATGGATGTGTGGTATGACTCTCATTGAGCAAACCCACTGAGCATGATAATAAAACAATCTCTATAAGCACTGATTTCTAGCCTAGCTCTAGTAAATGCCTCAAGGTAAAAGCCTTACTGGCCTAAAAAGAGACATTTCCAGATCAGTGGAAACTGAGTGATTTTTATGTTCCAGAATGAATTTAATTAAGACAAGTTTAAAGAATGAATTTAATTAAGGCAAGTTTAAAAAGGCATAAAGAAACTCAAGTAAATCTAATGGCTTATTACCATGCCTTCACCTCATGTGGCTTGATCTAGTATTGGCTGAAATTTGTGGAGTTCCTTGCTGCTTTGTAATGTAAAGGATTCATGCATGCTGTTCAGCACTTGGATCTGTGTATTCATACAAAATAAAGACCACTGCATAGTATGAACATTCACTTTCAACACTGGGATGAGTGTACAGGCTGGCCAGCCTGGCCAAAACACAGAAACAGTCCATGCTCTGTGCCTTACTGCTGGGTTTGCGTAAAGCGCATGGTCACTTGTAAGGTGTAAACGTGCCAGGAGGGCTCTTGTAATGCCTCTGCTCCCTGAATTGGCATACAAATTATATTAAGCTATAGGAAACTGGGATTGCTTTCAGGCTTTGAGTATGAGCCAAATGGGACCACTTGCTGGGAGATTAGGCAGAGTTTCTAGCAGCAGGAGGGAAAATTGTCATATGTTTGTGATTTCCCAAACTTGGCTTTGGTTAGCAATACATGTAAGCAGGCTCAGGCTAAGGAGCTTTTAGCAATCTCAGCTATACGTCTTCATCACCTGAGAAGTGAATCTTGATTCTTTTTTTTAAAAGTATTCTCTGCTAGTTATTTTGTGTGATGTCTTATGCTGGGAAATTTGTTGAAGTTTCTTACCCCTTCTCACACTTGAATGGGTCATTTCTCTCTATTTGTTAAAACTGGACTTCTTTTCAAACACTCATCTTGTACTTTTAAGACTCCTATTGCTTATATCTGTGCACCATAACTTCTATCCACCTTTTCAAGACCTAGAGTTAAAGCATGTGTGATGTTAAGGTATCACCACAGACAGCAATTCAGGGACCACAACAATAAATTATTATCAGTGGATATCACTAATTGATAGTGGCTAATGCTGCTAGTTAAATCAAGCATCTATTCCAAAACCACAAAACACTGCTATACTAGGTCTCAAGAGCCATTTTTCTGAGCAACTTCCTTTCAAGACCTAGAGTTAAAGCATGTGTGATGTTAAGGTATCACCACAGACAGCAATTCAGGGACCACAACAATAAATTATTATCAGTGGATATCACTAATTGATAGTGGCTAATGCTGCTAGTTAAATCAAGCATCTATTCCAAAACCACAAAACACTGCTATACTAGGTCTCAAGAGCCATTTTTCTGAGCAACTTCCTTCGGAGCCATTA
>NW_008683767.1:5899-6810 GCF_000695815.1 Acanthisitta chloris | reverse complement strand
GGGAAAGAATTGTTTAAGAAATAAGGCTAGTTGCTAACTTCTCAGCTTCTGGCAATCAGTTTAGTAACTATGTCAACTGACATCTCCAAACTCAACAGAGCGATTCCTCTTCTGTGAGTCAGATCTCTCTAACGACTGCAGTAAGCTTACATGGTTTTATATTCTTGGTAACTCTGCAAAGCTGATGTGGTTAAGGGAAAAATTGTTTGTGCTTCCAACCAGTGACAATTGCCAGATCCATTTCCCTTCTTGGCACCCCGAAAGTGTAATAACAGCGTGAGTGGAGGGAGACTGAGTTTCAGGAGTGTAAATTAGAGCATTTGGCCTGTTATAGCTTTATTAGAGACGGCAATGTGTGCTAATGAAATTAATCTGTTTGTTCCTTGTGTCTCAGCGTGAGTCTGCTTGCTCAGAACTTGGAAGTGTTTTGCTCGTTAACTGTAACAAGAAATGTAATTAGGAGCACAGGTTGTTATCTAATTTAGTGAAGCTCCTTTGCAGAACTGCATTTAGAGTTGCAACAAGGGCACATTATTTAATGATTGATAAAGTACATAATCTTGACTTTTGTTGTTCAACTTTCGAATCGAGAGTTCATATTCACAAGTCTGGGTTGAATGTATCATGTCATAAGTCAAGCTGAATGCCAAGGGAGACACTCCAGATGGACTCAGTCTGGCACTCCTGACTCTGGCAAAAAACAGCTGAAGTGAAATCTTAACACTACTGAATCTGAGGTGTGATTTGTTTCTGTGCACTTCGGTGGGGCTGGGATTTCTCCTTTTGTTTTCTCGGTGTAAGGAATATATCATGGAACGAAGTAAGGCTTGTTTGCTTTATCTGAGTACACAAATTGTGTTGAGCTAGTTCTCCAACAGGGCACAGGAATGACAAAAGCACCAGTAATTTTA
>NW_008683767.1:0-5868 GCF_000695815.1 Acanthisitta chloris | reverse complement strand
GGGGGAGCATATATTTTAATGCATTCTAGGTTATAAAGCAATCACAACCCAAAAAACTAAATTAGAATTGTAAAAATGTAATTTTAAGCCCCATGTTAGGCTTTTCAAAATTAAAGGGGACAAAAACCTACTTATTTGAGCTGATCGCTGAGTTCAAAGCACCTCTTGAAAGCATAACAGAATGCTCTTCCTTTGCCCTAGTCTTTCATTTGCCTTTTGCATTCTACTAGTCTGTTACTGTGAGGTTCCTTGAACCACTAACCATTACTGCTAGTTTTTCGCAAAGAAGGGGCTTTGGTTTGGGTAGCTACTGACTGTGTGGCATGATGGGGACTCCCACAAGTGATGAAGAAAATCTGGGTCCAGTTTGACCTATACTTCAGAAATAACCAACTGCAATCTTGTTTCTAATTTAGGTTATTAATATTTGAATGAATTTTTTACTATCATGCATGAATTATGAACTTCTTAGGGGAATATCAATACTATTTTTTTTAAATTTACACATTGTGGATATTTATTATTTGTATAGAGATTTTGTCTAGATATCTCTGTGTAAAGCTGTGATGTAGTGTTTGAAAGTGTTTGGTACCAATACTGGGTTCTGCATGGCCATGTCCCACAGCCTCCTTTTCTGCCCTGGCCCTGTACTGCCCCTTTCCCTCCACTGTCCTGGCACAACCCAGATGGGGAAACTGATTCAACAAAAAAAAATCCAGCACTCCCCCCTGCCTGTGGTGTTTTTAGCCAAATCAATTTCCCTGTTCAGTTTATAGCACAGCTGTAGAAGAGTTGTGTTGCTGCGAGGAGGAGAGTGGCATATCACAGAGAGACAAACAGGAGAGGGCAGGACTGGCAGTTCTTTCAGGCAGAACCCACAGCCTCTGAGCCCCATTGTGTAGCCTTCTGTGTTGGTTTTCTAATTGTTATGATGAACACCTTATAATCAAAATTAAGAGCTGACAGGTCTCTAAAAAAAGCAAATAATTCAAGCACAAGGTAACAGTGAGATCATACTGGTCAACATATTTAAAGGCAGTGACTGCAAACCACCAGATGAGTCATTGCTGAGCTTTTCCTGTTAGTATCACAGCAGGGATGAATGTTAAGGAGGCCACAGTTGAGGTCCATGCTGTGTCTCTGACAAATCAGTCCCATACATTCCATATTAGTTCAGATGGCTTGACTCATTGTCCTGTGATGAAACTGTGGTTAGACAATTGACCACAACACTAATGGAACAGGTATTTTTTTCCCCAGTACCTTTGTTTATATTGTGATCTCTCCCTCTGCATCCTTCAAAGGACTCTGCTCTCTGTTGCATCAACCAAAAACTGCTTTCACTTACAATCCCTTCTCACTTCATCTATGCCCTTTCTGTCTGTTGTCTTTCAATACAGACATGTTGAGTCTCTTGAAGTATCCCAGTGCCAACCTCCATGGCAGACCTGCTGGATTTCCATGACTTGCTGTCTTGTATTTGTCATCTCCTATGTGGGAGGTGTCTCCCTAAGTAACAGTAGAACTATGTGTAATCCTCCCCTTGGCCCTTGAAATTCATCTTGTTTTGGGTGCCAAAGAGAGGGTGACAACAGTTAGGATCTATGCTGCCCCATGTGCTTCTCTTTCTGGACCTTTCAGAAATACACAGAAATATGCACATTTATGTGCACATGCAACTTGTCCTCTGACAACACCTGGGGGTAACAGCCCTACTGTAGCAACTGCTGTACAAACAAGTCCAAGCTGACAGCAAAAGCAGAACTTCCACTCATTTGTTCCTCTCTGTAAAGCTATAATGTGTTTGATGAGCCTTTGTTGCTAAGAAGTGCTATTATCCATTGCACTAAGCTCTCCCTAAACCTCACAGCCAGACTTTTAACTTGTTATATAGTTGCATATTAATATCTTCTAGTTCCTTATCAGATGTAACTATGATACTTAGAAGAAGGTTACAGCACTGCAAAGCTATCACTTTGACATACTGCATCACTGCACACAACGATGTATATCCTTCATGGTATACAGAGAAGGAAAATTATTATTGGAAAGCAAATCATATCCAGTTATGACTAAACTTTTGTTATAACTCGATGTAGTAATTGCCATCCAAATGTCAATTGGTTTACTTCATTATTCTGTCCCTAGGACTGACCAATAGTTGTAGTTTCCAGTGACAATGCACTGGAATAATATATGGTATAATATACTTTAATGGAAAAACCTCCTTGTAAGAAATCTCTCCCTAATCCTCCTTAATTCAATGATTAGCTTGTGCCTTGAATCATGACTTTTTATATCCTTCCTGTAAAAAGACCTCATGTAACTGAGTATTTTCATTAATGACACAAATTCCTTATGCAGATCTTCTCAATAAGCAAAACTCACTAGATCCAGATCATGAGTATGTTTTGTCTAGATTGTGTCAGGGCCCCAGACTTACTAATCCTCCTCCATTCTTTTGGAAAATGCTGCGTTTCTTGCCATTTCCCTGGAGCTCAGAGGTGATGGTGGTGAGCTGTACCCTGTGACTGCAGTCCAGCTGTGCAGGCAGCATGCACCGCTTGGCCAGCCTGGCAGGGCTGGGCTGGGGGTCCTGCACTTTGCTGAACAAAGTGATGCCTCATTCTGTAAAGAGTAGTGGATTAGTCTCAGTTTTGCCCAGCTTTGCCCAGCATGTCTCCCTAGGCTCCAGGGGACTACTTTTTCACCTGTATTTTTCATTTTGTTTATAACTGGTATTCTCAAGTTGTATCATGCTGGGTTTTTTGTGAGTTTGTGAGTCTTGAAAAGAGAATGCTGTCACAGGGGTGAAGCTAGGGAAACAGCCAGGAGTCAGGGTGATGACATGCAGCCTGTATAATTACTTGCCATTACTGGCACTCGACGCAGGTACAGCACAACATGCCGCAGTACTGTGCTGTCTTCCTGCCTGGCTGCACACTGCCAATTGCCAAACATTAGTATTCCGGTGTAAAGCCCCGAACTGGTCTGTGAGTACCATTAGAACTGGCTCACTAACAGAAGGTGTGTGACAACTTCACATGCAGAACAACCAAAGCCATTTCCTCTGTCTCATACAGAGCAGAAATACTGAGTGAAGGTTATGTGTACAGTGTGAGCAGAATGACAAATGACAAGCCATAGTGATATACTTGTTTGGTGGCATTAATGAGCAGTTCTGCCTTGGAAACAGTGGAATCAGGTGATCAACTGGGGTTTGTGCAGCTCTGGTTTTGCTAAATGTTCAAATTTAATAGGAATTCAAATTATTAAGTTAAGTATTTCATTTGGTAGAGGAAATTCTCTTGCTCAGCAGCATCCTAATGGCTTCTACTATTTAGCATTTTCTATTCTGTCTGGAATAAAGAGGTTTTAACCTCACAGCTTCAGGCTGCATATCTCTATTCCAGCTCCAGGAATTATTGCTGTAGCTGTGTGCTCAGCAGTCATAAAAATGTTGCAGATGGATTTATGTCATTTCAGAACACATAATGGAATAAGCTGGACTAGACTCTGTGTTCTGCCTTACCAAAGTCAAACCAGCCAGAGAAGAATGGAAGGGAACTCTTCCTGGATAGCATCATTCCAGCTACCTTCTGAACCAGAAGGGCATGCTGAGACCTTCTTTTTATGGAGAAAATGGAAGGTGGAAGCCAGGGAAAGGAAATATCTGGAACTGCAAAGAGAAACTGCATTAACTGAGTGTCAGCATGTGAGCTATACAGGCTCTCTGTGTCCCCTGCTTTTGCTCCATGTTAGTCAGCCTGGGTAACATAAGAACCATCCCCTTTATTAGCCTTTATTAATTACTCTTCTGTCTCTTCAGGACGTGACAGAATATTTCTGGAGACAAACACCACAAGCCTAGAAGCTCTGCCTCATTCATCTATACCCCTTTTCCCTGCCAAGCCTCTCATGATTTGTTCACTTTTATTTAATGCTGGAAAAAAAAAAGTTCAGAAAAGTAGCTCATATGGAAAAGAAAAATCAGGTCACTCAGACTGGTCTGCAGATTCAGGTCATACTCAGCGATGAGTTAAAATGGAAAAAATATGGGAGAATCAGTAAAATGAGGAGTATTTTTCCTGTTCCATCAACATGAAACCTCACTGTTCTTTTGTTTCAAAAATACTGGAAAGACATTTTGAGTACAAAATATTAAACAGGGATTAAACAGAGAAGGAAATAAGCCAGAAGCAAACCAAACCCAATCTTTTCACAAGTAAAACATCTTATTAACCCCCAAATGTCTTTTTGACTTGGAAGATCAAAGAGATTTTTAAATTAAAACATGGAATCAGAAGACAATTATTTGCAATTCTATCTAGAACTAACAATGGAAGATTTGTTTTTAGCATGTTTATTTGCATGTAGTATGTTACACAGTGTGGCTCAAATGCTCATTGTGACTTTTCTTCCTGTACTTATGAATTCCTTTTTGGCACACAGAGCAAACAGGTGTGAACCAGTGCAAGGTGTCCCACAGGCCATAACCAGCACATAACTAATTGGCATCTATGTTGCAGCAGGGCACAGATCCAGCCAAATTATGACGAGGCACTGTGCCATCCTAATAGTCTCACATTAGCAGGGATGCCAAGATTCCATAAATTTGCATTATTTACATTTAGCTAGAGCAGGATTCCCAGCTGGGAAGTTCCACGTGGTTGTCCATCCCTATCGTATACAATTATGATGGAAAAAGACCTCTGTGACTAATCCAACATCCTGAAATAGTTTTCAGCAAGCATTTAAATATTCTTAATAATCACTTACAAATGCTCCTACTCAGCTCCCTCAATAAATCATTGGGAAGTGCATTTTTGTTGTCTGTCCTTGCACAAAATGAATAAAAATTTATACAATCAGATTTCCTGGTGGAAGATGCTTAAGCCTTTTCAGCTTGGTAAAAACGGAGAGGGAGTTGTTTTTTTTTCTGCAGCAGCAGCAGCAGCAAGGTTCCTGACTATGTAATAGTGGAAAAAAAAGACAACTTTGAAGTCGCTTTTGTTAAAAATGGATGCAGAAACTGGTAACTTACACCCTCAGGAAATAATTTGCAAAGGCAAAAATGCCGAGAGGGTGTGAATTATTGAGATGAAACACAAGATGATGATATATGCTCAGATTACTCCTTGAGGTAATGAATCTCTGAAGGTTTGTCTTTTCCACCAAGATGGTGAACCACATCTTAAATCTGCCCCACAGGGGAGTGAGCTGTGGCGCTTGGTGGCACAGCTGGTGAATGCTTCCCTGCAGCCTGGAGACACCGTGGAGGGACGGGGGCTGCCCTGGGATGCTCCAGTCACCTGAGCACTGCGGGCCCTGGGGCTTGGATCCCACTTTGTACCACTGCAGGAACAGTGTGGCATTTTCCCAAGTGCTATGGACTATGGGTGACGCCACTGGAAAGGTTCTGCACCCACCCGACCCTCTCCTAAGGGTTTATTGGCGCGGGAGGTGGATGCTGCTGGTCCCCATCACAGCAACGGGGACAGGATGATGCACAGGAAGTTCCACCTCCGTACAGGGAAGAACTTCTTTACAGTGAGTGCCCAGAGGGGATGTGGATTCTCCCTCACAGGAGAGATTCAGTAACCACCTTTCCAAGTCAAAAAGGCATTTGGAGGTTAATAGGATGTTATACTTGTGAAAATATTGCGTTTGACTTGCTTCTGGCTTATTTCCTTCTCTGCTCGATCCCGTGCCATGTGCACTAGGACGCCCTGCTCGAGCAGGCAGGTCGGATCGGATGACCCACTGCGGTCCCTTCCACCCCGACCCAGCCCGCGATCCTGCGGGGCACGAACACCGCCCTTACACCAGGGGACACTGCCGCGTGGAGCATCCCCCTGCGAGAAACCC
>NW_008683766.1:3332-7461 GCF_000695815.1 Acanthisitta chloris | reverse complement strand
AAGGGTATGTGTTTACATAGGTTATTTTAAGTGATCCTGTCTGGGGATAGGTTTGCCCGTTTGTTACTAAGCCACTCACTGCCGTGAATGGAAACGCACACGTGCGCTGTCTGCGACATGAGTGTTCTCTGGGGGTGAAGGGTTTCCTGTCGTGGCAGTTTTTTTCACAGGGGAGGGTGTGCACGTGTTGGAAGGGGCTGCTGTGTCTGTAGAAGTCTGAATCGAGCACCCTCTGCTCCTGTGTGGGGCTCTTCTCTGCCACCCTGGGGTGACCCCAACACTGTAAGCTCACTAAATAAACCCTGAACTGAGCGCTACCTTTCAGACATGGATCTGTTCTTCTGCCTGCTCTCCTTTTGCAGAGAGAATACACCTCTCAGACCTTTAACTCAGGAGTGTATCTGTGCAGTAAAATAAAACAAGCTGTTCCCTGCTTTTATGTTTGCAGAGCAATGGATGTATTTACTGTAGGAACTGAAAATGGATTTAGCTCATTGCCTGTATCAGCTACTAAATGATCTTTTCTGTCTTGAAGCAGGCTCTTTGTGGAAATGGAGCTCACCTACGTGAGGATAACTAAATCAGTCTAACCAGCACGTTCAGATCCGCTGGCATCATCCTCTTACTGTTTTTCAGATGAGTGGTATTAACTGTCCAACTTCCTTTTACTATGCTTTAGTGCCTGAAAGAGTTTCAGTATCCAGTAGCTGCTGCTACCTATTGTCTTCTGAAACTAAGGATTGCTTGCCAAGAGTCTGATTGGAGTTGCATTGTCATGGCAGAACTGCAAGCTCGGATAGCTCTTCTGAGCTCTGTTTCTGCAATTTACTGTAGCTATATTAAGATTAAAATTGCACAGCTCAGGCACCGTCCCGAGTGACAGAGATTTCTAATCCTTTCACTGTCCTGACTGTTTTAAGATGGAGAAGCACTTCAGGCAGAATTCAGGCTATAACCTTTTCTGCCTCTGTTCCAGAAAGCATCACACAATTCAAAATATTTGTCAGTGCTGCCGGAGGCAGGTTCTCTGTAGTCGAGGGGAAGAGTGAACCTCTTGTTTTAAACCCCATTGATTGTTTTTCTGAGTCAGTGTGAATTGCTTACTGTGATTCTGATGCTTTGGTAGATGTTTTTGTATATGATGGGTTGACTGTTGCCCACCAAAGCCACTCTGCCACTGCCTTTTTTACTGGGGCAGGGGAGAGAAAATATAATGAAAGGCTCATGGGTCAAGATAAGGACAGGGAGAGATCACTCACCAGTTACTGTCACAGGCAATATAGACTCGACTCAGTGAAATTGGTTTAATTTATTAGCAATCAGATCACAGGAGGATAGTGAGAAATAAAAACAAATCTTAAAAACGCACCTTCTGCCCACCCCTCCCTTCTTCCCAGGCTTAACTTTACTCATGGTTTTCTCTCCCTCCTCCCCGCAGTGGCACAGGGGGATGGGGAATGAGGGCTGTGGGCAGTTAATCACGCATTGTCTCATCCCCTGAGAACTCCTCACACCCTTACCCTGCTCCATCACAGGGTTCCTCCCACACGAGACAGTCCTCCATGAATTTTGCCAATGTAGGTCCCTCCCTTGGGGTGCAGACCGTTGGGAACAGTCCTGCCTGCAAACCTGCTCTCCATAGTGCCACAGTTCCTGCCAGGAGCCTGCTCCAGCACAGGCTTCTCACAGGGTCACAGCCTCCTTTGGGCACCCACCTGCTCCAGCATGGGGTTCTCCACAGGCTGCAGGGGGGCAGCCTGCCTCATCGTGGTCTTCACCATGGACTACAGGGGAGTCTCCTCAATACCCTGTGTCTGTCTGGGCACTGCAGTGTGTGGTCTGAGTTACAGCCATCAATGCCTCTGCACCAGAGCAGAGACATTCTGCAGGGCTGAGCAGCATGGCCAGGCTCTGCTGGAGACCTGTGCTGGGTTTGCAGGCACCATTCTGCAGGCAGGGCTCAGCCAGAGTTCCCAGCAAGTCTGATGGAAATCTGCCCAAGTGAAAATCAAAGGACTGCTTCCAAGTTACTTGAAGTTGTGCAGGACACGGCTGCATTCCACACACACGGTGCTTTAGGATTTTATTAGATTAGCAAGTCTGGCTCAGGATAGAGGTGAGGATTGTAAATGTCCTTGCTGAGATTTCTGAGAAATATTATATCCCCATCTGTACCCCACTATAGCATCCTTCAGTGGAGGAGCAGTCCATTCCATGTCAGTAACCCAACTCAACCCATAGGAATATTTTTTTGGATGAGAGTTGCCACTTGGACAACCCTTGTTTGGATTTACCAAGGCTCCATGCTGCCAGGGTAGCTGCACTTTGTTGGAAGTTTGAGTTTGAGAGCACTGGGAGAGGGCTAAGCAGTGCTGATACAATTAGCATCAGTGCAGAAAAGGCTCAAAACAGTTAATGTTTCCTTAATAATGAGTGAAAGTTTGAAGTCTAACTTTTGAACCAATGACAACATTGGCTGCAGCGTGACCTGTGACTTGTCAGCAGAGGAAGGTGCCCTGGGAAGCAACAGAATTTTCTTCTCTTCAAGGCCTTGAAGAACATTTTCCCCAGCAGTGCTGAGCCCCTTAACACACAGGTAACTGTGCTGTGGTTTGTACTGGAAATGCTGGGAAGGATGCTCCATAGTGACTGCTCTCCCTTAATGGTTCATTTGGAGTATGTGCTGCTCCTCAGGTTTCTGTTTGGCTTGGTAACACTCAGTTCGGTTTCCAGTGCTGCTAGCTCTTCCTCTCCCAAGCTGCAGAGCTGTGCTAACTTCCATGCTGCTCATGAGAAGGAGCAGGATTAGAAGACATAGGCTCCACTTACAGCACTGTTTACAGTCTCTTGTCACTGCTGTTACCCATTAATTGCCTCTTGATTCTTTGGCTTTCCCTTGTGGCCACCTGCTCCCCTGAGCTGGAGGTGTGGAGAAGAGCTTCCGTGCTCCCAGGCCAATTTTATAGGGAAGGCTTGGCTGACCATGTATTTAATATACATAAGAATAGGGATTTTTTAGAAAATCATGCCAGCTGGAAGAAAGTGCAGACCCAAAGGATTCTGCACATATGTGAACAGATAATCTGTTAGGAGCAGACTGTAAGATGCCTGAAACTTATAATTTTGGCTCCCACACCTAGAGAGGCCAAGCTGATAGGCACTGTGTGTGTTAGGTATTCAGGCTCGCAGCATCAGAGAGTTATTCCCAACCATCTAACACAGCTGAAATGAGTGGGAGTGGGACATCTTTGTTCTTGGAGTGGGTTGGAAAACCCCAGGCTGTGTCAGTGTTTGCAGTGGTAACTTGGGGGGAGCAGCAGGATGGTGGATGGAGCACAGACAGGGAGGTGGTTCCAGGGGGCATTTCAACACCAAAATATTGCATTGAGTTGGTCAAATCCATATAGAATTTGAAGTTTTGTGGTGACAAGGATGTTAATGCCTGGCTTGTTCTACAGTAAACTGAGCAAGTGACTGTGTAGCCTTGCACTGCAAGATAAACAAGCTGAATTGATTGATGTGGATGGATTGGCTGTGAGGAAAGAGGGAAATGCGATTTAATTGTGAAGAGTGACTGAAATATGAATGGGAATTACACAGTTTGCACAGTGGATATAACAACTCCATAATGCTGTGACAGCAGGGCTTTAATTGTGCATTTCTTCTGTTGGGTCACTTGCAAATATTAGTATCTATGACAAAGGCATTTTATGTTACATTAGTTTTGGGGGAGGTTGTTTTATACTAAGTATGGACCATTGTGATAACTTGGCAAGACAACTGCTACACTGCTCTGAAAGCCTATTTGAGTGTTTGGTGTTGATTTGGCATTTGGTGTTGGTGCTGTCATCCTCAGTGCTGTTAAAGCACCGTGTAGTGAGAGCAGGGATGTGGGGTGTGTGAGGAGGTTGCTGCATGTGTGGATGCACAGTCATGCAAGGGTAGATGCCAACCCTGCCAAGACACACGAGAACTTCATCATCTTCTGTGGGTCCTAGTGTCCAGGCTGGGAAGAACAGGAAGGGAACATGCACAAGGGGAAATGCTTCCTCGTGTCTACTGCCTCCCTTCTGACAGAGAGAGCCTCTGGGCTCACTGCTTCACGTGTGAGAGATCATAACTATCCACA
>NW_008683766.1:2694-3315 GCF_000695815.1 Acanthisitta chloris | reverse complement strand
CTGGCAGGTGGGTTGTGGGTGGCACAGGAATACCTGCCTCGCTCCCTCCAGCAGTGTCAGTTCAGCCCCCAGAGGGGAACTGCCAGAGAGCAGGCACAGCCCCAGTGAAGTCAGAAGGAGATGTCAATCTGCTTACAATTTTTGCAGTTTGTGTTTCAAGACAGATGAAACTAATAAATAGAGGAAGAAAAGTAACTGTGGCCAAAGTTTTGACAAGCAAAAGCAAATATTTGCACAGATGTGCTGGCTCCTGCCTATTACTTGGGATTGCAATGTGTTTGGAGCAATCCATGTCCCCCCATGATCATGGACCTGCTCCCGCAGCCCCAGCATCACTTCTTGGCTGCTCAGCCCCAGCAATGCTGTGGGAAGCTTCATGCTTGGGTTTGGGGGGTGGTGACCAGGGCAGAGAGGGAGCCAGGATCTCCTGGTGGAGCAATGTTGGTGGGCACCTGGGTTATTTGCACAGGAGAGGTGTCTTCTGCAGCCCAGTTGTCTCAGAGTCTCATTTTTTACCTCCTCAAGGATGAGGTTTCTGTTTGTGATATGATTTGTGCCGCAGGGCACAGTGGCAGTGGCACACGGTGTAGAGGTGCTGGTTCTCCAAGGTGCAGCAGAGAA
>NW_008683766.1:0-2663 GCF_000695815.1 Acanthisitta chloris | reverse complement strand
CTCTCTCCTCACTGGCTTCCTCCATGTGATTTATCCACTCATTACATCTGGACAGACTCATTGCGCTCACTCTGTATTGCTGCGTGAAGAAAATACCGTCAGCAAAAGGGTGTCCCCATGGGCAGCCAGCCATCAGCTCCTGCTCCCCCTGGGACAGTGTTGTATTTGCCAGATATATTTCTTTTCTCTGCCTGTGATATTTGCTAGATTAAAATCTCTTTTTCCCCTACCAAGTTTAAAGTCTTCCGCTGTGCATTTTTAGAAAGTACTTGATAAGGTGAAAAAAATTCAGCTTTTAATTATGGGACACACCTAACAGTTGGGGTTTTTTGAACTGCATGAACATATATAGAAGGAACAGGGTTTTACATGTTGGAGAGCATCTTTGTAACTATCCTTGACCTGTAAGACTGTTCAGTTTTACTGGAGTTTGTATGCGTTTTACTTTTGTAATTTTTTTAATGATTTGATAGAATTTTATTTTGGGGCAAATTCTACATTTTGTATGCGATATCCAATGTGGTGTATTTTTATTTTTGAGAAAATAATGTTGAAAACACTCTATACTTGTCAATGTAACATACCCACCATGTTATTTCTGTTTAAAACTGGACTCTGACCATGAAGTGCGTGTTACTTTACGTACTGGTTGTTGCACATTAAAGAGGTTACTCAGATTTGCTGCCATCACTGTTCATCAGTTCCAAGAAAACACAAGGGAATAGTTTATTTCTGCTATAACATTGCCAAAAAAACACTGGAGATACTGCTACAAAATGGGGGTTGTTTTGTCTAAATTAATGTAGCCTCATCCAACCCCCCAACCCAGCCAAGACAAAGATTTCCATCACTTTTAGTGAGGTTTTAGGATGGGGATCTGACACTGCTGCTGGGCCAAGGGTCCCCACAGACCAAGGGACTCAGGGAGTAGCAGAGGAGTCCCCCAGGAGATATGGGACCAAGGGAGTGGAAGGGGCTGGCAGTGGTGGCAGCCCCTACTGCCCCATCACACTGTCACAACTCTGATTTCACGCCCTGCTCCATCCAGGCTCATGGCTCAGGGTGCTGTGAGCTGGTTGATTCTGCTGGTTCCCACCATCAGTGTCTCTGTTTGGGCTTTTAGAAAGGAGACCCCTCATAATAACCTTCCTTGTGTTTATCCTGCAGTTAATTGGAACGGACCCGACCCTGGATCTCTTGATCCATGTTTATTTTCTAGGACCAGCTCTTCAATAATGGCCTGACTGCTTACCAGGGCAAGTTTAAAATAGCCTCACATCCTACTAGTGCTGGGAAGAAATCTGTCAACTCTCGTATCGTGGAATATCTGGGCCCCACTATTCTTAGCAACAGTCTCTTTCCAGGCTATATATGGGAGCTTAAAGTGCCTGTAATGATACAGTTCCCAGTTGTATTTATCTTTGCAGTGCTACAGAAATCTCCGTCCTCAGGGGGATGAGAACTGAGGGTCCATCTCAGATCCCTGATGTAGTTCTTTGTGTTGGTGAAGCTCCTGTGCATGTTCTTTCTTGAAAGTTCTCTTTTTTCCCCCAGTTTCTATTTTATATTTGCAGTTGCTGAAGTTTACTGTTTCTCTGGCACATAAATGACATTTCTTCTCTTTTCTGATCAGCACATTCTTGCTGGGCACTTGCTGGTGGCTCCTTCTCCAACCATGCAGCAGTTGCATATGGGGGAGCAGCTGGGCTGGGCTCAGGCTGGTTGAAAGCACTTGGTGCTGTGCCCAGATGTGTCCAGATGTGGGTGAGCTGCTGGCAGATACCTCATGTCTAATGACTACAGGACCAGCAGAGGCTGGTGAAGAAATTGGGGCCACTTGTAAGTGCTGGGTATGGCTGTTTTGGTATCTTTGGGGTGCAGCCCAGCACCAGGGGACACTGATGCTGAGAAAGATGAGCAGTGGCACCCAAATGCTGGTGGACCTGCCTTTACCTTCCTGCCGTGGGTCACGAGAGCCTAACCTGCTGCAGGAACATGGCTTGGGCTGCCACCAGGGAGTTCCATCAGGACCCAACACATTCGCCTTTACCTGAACTCACCACTGATGCTGTTCGACACCATATGAACAGAAATTTGCAACAGGGGATTTACTCTTTTTTTTGCCATGACTTGAGCTTGAGCAGACAGAGGGGAAGCCCCAAAGCATGCTCCATGCCGGGAGTCCTCACACAAGCTGCCAGGAGCAGCATGCCCTCTTCTCCTGGTGCAGGCCAGTCACCCACTGAAGTCATTCTTGGCTGCAAAAGACACCTTAACTCTTCAGGAGTCAAATGAGCATAGGAGCACAGTCTCAGCCCCAGGAGGCTTCACAGGTCCCATGGCCACAGTGAGGTTTCTCTTTGGGAGCTTTCTGGTTTTGCTGCATTTCTGCTTTGCTCTGTATGTGCAGGCAGGTCTCAGGGCTGGGGAATCTCTGCTGGTGGCACCAGAATGAGCTGGGACCCTTCCCTGGGGACTGCAAGGGCTGTGCTGTCCATGCCCATCTGTCCATCCATCTGCTTGACCACAGACCTACAGCCACAGTAAGTACCCAGGCACTAAAAGGCAATGGGCAGGGGATGCGAGACTGCTCACCTGTAGCACACAGGGAAATGCCACCTCAGTGGGACTCTGGTGAGTTGTCGTGGTTTAACCTCAGCCAG
>NW_008683765.1:0-7313 GCF_000695815.1 Acanthisitta chloris | reverse complement strand
TCCTGCAGAACTTCTTTTGGGATGGGAAGGGCGGGACTCTGGCAATCTATTTCCCTTTCACTGTCCCTAATGCTTCTTAGCCTCTAATTTTTCCTTGAGCTCTGCCACCATGCAGAGCAAATTATTCACCTGCTCACACCATATGCATGTGTGACTCATACTGTCCTCTGAGACTAGCGCCAGACTGAGGCACTCTGTGCAGCCAGTGACCTGGTGTTCTGACCCTTTTGCTTAGCATTCCAGGAACACATATCAAAGTAAGGTGTGGTATTACACATATTCTCAGTAGAGATGTTAAAAATTTCATTAATGGCTATCACAATACAGATTAGATAATCAACCCCAGATTGCCTAGCAGGACTGTTGAGCAACACTACAACCCTGAAGGGGGATGACATATGAACAAACTGTATCCACTAACAATAAATCAATCTTAGAAAGATTCATAGAAATTAAGATTGAGCAAGAATAAGGACTGCAAAAATCACTGAAAAAAATTGCTGAGGTATATAACCATAGCTTTAATACCAAATGCAAATGCTGGAATTATTTAAGGATTGGTACAGCATCTATGAGAAATATTTCACAGCATGAAAATGCTCAAATATAACCCATGGACAGGAATTATGATCCCAAAGTAGATGTCAAGTCATGAACACCATTAAAATATAATTATTTTCATTTAAAAAATGGGGGAATATTCTAATTTATAATAAAAAGCTGACAGAAGTGCTGTTGGACTACAGACCTAATTTTAAGTGTATAGTAACATACATAGAGGAGAAGCTATACGAGGAACAGCTGAGGTCACATCTTGTTCAGCCTGGATAAGAGGAGGCTGAGAGGAGACTTCACGGCAGTCTACAACTTTCTTATGAGTGGAAACGCACGGGCAAGCACTCATCTCTTCTCTCTGGTGACCCGTGACTGGACCCAAGGGAGTGGCGGGGCGGTTTAGAATGGATATTAGAAAAAGGTTCTTCACCCAGAGGATGGTTGGGCACTGGAACAGGCTTCCCAGGGAAATGAACACAGCACCAAGCCTGCTAGAGTTCAAGCATTTGGACAATGCTCTCAGTTATATGGTGTGAGGGCCAGGAGTTGGATATTGATGATCTTTGTGGATCCTTTCCAACTCAGGATATTCTATGATATGATTATATTCAAGTACTAAAGCTGAATACTTCAGCAACATTAAGTAATGCAAAAATATTTGGTTATTTAATACTTTAATACTTTAATGAATTACTAATTTACACACACACATATAATTCATATTATGACAAAGAACTTGATAATGATTAACAGTCTCACTTAAGCTGATCTGAATGCATACTTTTCCACTGACTTAATTTCCTCAATGCATACCAAAAGGAATCTTCCATTTCTCCACCCAGCCAAATAATTGCCAACAATATTAGTACTCTATAGTATTTTGATAAATACATGACAGCATTCTGACGTTTTCACTTTGAACATCAACCCAGTTAGCTGCTGGTTCAGCTAACTCAGTCTAATATTCATATATAAATTTGTACATCCCTTCTCATCCCTTGACCACACAGCAGAACTTCTGAGTTCAAGCCTCCCCTCAGTTATAAACTGGTTAAACACCTTTGAGGTGTTTTTCATTATCTGGCTAAAAGCAACACATTGTATACTGACTTTCATTGTCCTCCTTCATAACTTAATTCACATGGCTAGTTCTTGACTTGATGCAAGCCAGTGAGTATACAATATTCATCCTTTAGTCCTCTATTCCAGAGAAGTCAGCTTTTCTCAGTCCCGGTGGTTAATATAGTGAGTAGCCCAACCAGACTCCATGTTTTCCATTCAATTAAAGACTACTGTCACATGAATCTGTTTTAGAGATATGACATTATAATTCTACACTTTAAATACCTAAAGAAGCTATTTTAATTAACTAATTTAACAAGTCTTCCTCTCATTAATTTAAGAGGGGAGAGACAACTATCATTTTATAAAATATCCCTGTCAATAATCTATCAATCTCTGCCCAATGCAATAGGAATGATAAAACAAGATCAGAAAGGACTGCGGCTTTCTAAATGCAGCATTCACATATCAATTCATACTATGATTTATCATTAGTTTTCTCTTCATTGCAGGAAGTACAGTAATGAGAGCAGTTTTCCAGATTTATACATCAATGAAACATGGATATTCTATACTACTAGTAGTATTAATTGCACACAGAAAATCATTATATCCCCCATCAAAGAAATGTGCATATCTATTCTGAGCATCTAAAACAAAGTTTCATAAAAATCCAGCTCCCCCACCCCCAGGAAACATTAGTCATCAACACCATTTCATACCACTCATACCCTGCTTTGTACTTAAGGAAAACTTCCTGCAATAAAGTTTACAAGAGAGGTAGTTATTATGCCCGACTCTGGATTAGCAAGATCAAGGAAAGCTAAACTTACAGTATAATGAAAGACTATCAAAAATATTCAAGATGACAATCCCAACTACATCAGATAAGTGCTACTGAACATTAAGAAACCCAACTTCTCTACCAAAGTAATCAGACAGAGTAACAAATAAGATCCACTGAGAGCAAAAGTAGCTTTTCATTATCATCTCAACATTTTATCAAGTATTGGTATTCTCCTATGCATTTAAATACACATTAGTAAGCTTATACTAAGACATTACAAGGACATGAAAATAAAGATTAACTATGTACCTCAGGAAGAATATTTTAAACCATTATCACTTGCCAAAAAGCATGCAGTAGCTTTTCTGTGTTACTGTTAAATAGTCAGCCCAGTTATTTGACTGGGGGGGGGAAGCTGGACTTCTCTGCAGCACGTAACTTCCTAGAGCAGTAGTGTTAAATCTTAGTATTTATGTTCTTATTGCACCAAATGTTTTTCTTTCAAATTGAATTGAGGATGACAAATAGGAAGTTTCCTTTTCTTTACTAATATTCAACTTGAGGGTTTTTTTTTTGTAAAATACACTTGGATTTGGAAAAGACTGGATTGATTGCATCAACTGTATGTATTTTGGAAAAAAGATGGTGAAGAAAAACCAGATTTTTACATTTAGATGTCTGACAGGTATTGCAGTCATCTAAAAATTAAAACAGGTTACCTAATTTCTTTTAAAGCTCTTTTAAAAACTGCTTAAACTTTTTAAAACTTGCTCAAGATTTGACTTACTCAGGAATTTATGGTGCACATCAAGAGCATCTAGAAGTGTTCATTTAAGTGTACTTCTGGCAGTCTGTAGAGGTACCAGTCTCTGATCACAACTTCCAAAAAGGTGTCTTGTTCACTGGTAAGAGGCTTAACATGCCAACTAGGCAGAGACAGGAAGGAGGTGGCAATGAGATAGGCTAAGGGAAATGTTCTGTAGAGTACATCACAGCAGCTTGAATTCCAGATCTAGTGGTAGAGAATATAATAATGCTGATATTGTTTTGGGAATGTTTTGGTATATTGCATTTTGTGAAGGGAAGTTGATGAGCTTCTTATCTTTTGATTATGAAGCATGTAACACTGAAATACCTTGCAGATAGCTTTTTTCCTCTCTTCTATCTGGCACTTGTTGCATCTGGTAACTTGTCGAATTGTTGACTCACTCCCTTCCCCCTCCCTTCTTGAGTACATTGAGAAAGAATAAAAAGTGGGAATATTTCTCAGAATTAATTTAGTTGTTCCATTTTCAGTCAGAATCATGCACTGTGAGTAGTATTTGACAGCTGAATTGCTTGTAGTTTGAAATGGCATATCTGAAACTTGGTAAACTCCTGTTAATTATTTCTAGTTGCAGTTAGTGATTGTTGTGTATTAGAAGTTCAGGAATGCTATTAGATCATTTCATTTTTCAGAATGAATGCTTCTGGTTTGGTAGCAAATTCAACAGTTTTTTTTAAAACCTATGTTTTCAATAATAGAAAACAAATTATGCTTGTTGGGGCCTGGCTAGCTGAGGAGCTGTAACTTGAGCAACAGTTAAAGGAATGCTTAAGCAATTAAAAACAAGACACACAAAATAGGTCGCGCTGACCTTGTTTCTATCTTCACTCATTCCTGTGTCTTCAATCCATCACTTTATAATGGTCTTGTTCTCTCCTGCTGCCAGGGTTTTTAGGTCTGGTTTAGTTTTACTGTCTTATAGATAAGATTAGTTGTTTTGCTAACAAGCTAAAATAGTGCTGTTATTTAGATTCTCACATATACTATGTAATCCTTGCTATCAGTTTCCCAGGATGTGAGAGCGGGATGCAGCTTAAAATTGTAAACTATCGTAAGTAAGAATTGTACGCATTGACAAGCAGAGCAACCAATCCAAAGTTGTGTGATCAGCACGTGGCTGCATGTACGGGAGACTTTATACTATAAATACTGTTAGGTGCCCAAAATAAAGTTGGCTATCAGAGCATCATATTGGTGTGCTGTAGTCCGTTCCTCGCAAGGACCCCAACATATGCTCAAAGCACTAGTCATAATTAATACATATCATAATTCTGAAAGCTACAAAAATGTTTCTTCTTTATCTTCTAAGACTAATTCATCTTTATGAGATTTCACTTATGCCGACTCTTTATTCTTACCAGCATAATACCAGATCTTTTAGCATTAGACAAAAACAGCACCACACAGTAGAACATTTTCTTTTGCATATTTTGTAACATCATGTTCCGAAAGTACAGTCAAAGAAATACTACCCTCTCTTTCTAGTGCAAAGTATAAGGACTGTAATGGATGCTGCTCCCTTCGGGAAGTTGGTCCAGGGCCTTATGCTGACCCTTGGGAAAACTCCACCTCCTCCAGAAGCAAACTGCATTCCTACCCACAGAAGCCTCTAAGATAGCAGCTATGAAAAGCTGCTTGTTATAACCTCAATTAAAACCAGCTTGTTTCCTTATTAGTAACTTCTTACCCTGGCTCCACAGTGTTGCACTAGTATCATTAACGTCAATATTAAACAACTCAAAGAATTTATTTGCCATAACCATATTTGCTTCCACCAGACATTAGCCAACAAATATGTAACACCCCAAAATATATGTCAATACTAAAACAGCACTTACTGTAATCACAGCCTTGCTCAGACAGATAGAGCCTCTGCAGCCATACTCTGTTTCATCTTCAGACTTGTAATAACTGAGTGTGTTGCTTTTCAGAACTACCCATCGATCCTGCCACCCATGAATGTAATTGGTCCACTGTAAAAAAAATTCAAAGATCAGCTAATAGAAAAAGAACAGTAAAGACACATTATGCCATTAACCCACCAGTATAGCATATAATTAATATAGTGCCTAGAGCAATCACCTCTTTATCAATTTAATATTACCTATAGATATTGCTTTGGGTTTTAATTCCTAACCACTTTCTCATGAAGACACTTGCTTATCAGCAGACATCCAATCATCCTTTCATTATTCAGATTTTTTTCTAGGGACTCCACATCTACACACAGGATTGAAGTGATATTCAAGGAACAAGTCCTGGATTCATCACACAAGGATTTAGCTAGAAGTGACTAAAAATTCTGATTATTAATCATATTATTTGCAACAACTTCAACAATACTGAACTGCACTTTGTAGAATCATGTTTTGGAAACAAAAGTACTGAAAATTTTATCATGCAAGCACTTCTTCAATCACGACAACCATTCTTTAACAAAAAGCTCCAAGAAATTAGTTTAAAATGTCTCTTTTTAGCATTTAATTCCAACTACTATTTACCATTTTTATAGCAAATTTTTTTCATGAAAAAAATTGAATTATATTAATTATTTTTCATGGAGGTATATATCCTGCCTTCCTCCTTTTCCTGAGTCTCATATTCCCAACTCCTCCCAGATGCAAAAGGCAGAGTCCAAAATAACAAGGGACAGAGAGGAAAGCACTTTTCCTTCTTTGACACAGTTAAGCAAGGTAAATACAGCAGTCAATTTTACATTTGCTGTTGCAAACAAAGCATGTCATGAATTAAAAGACTCCTTAAAGTATACAGGGTAGAAACAAGGTTTTGGCAAAGGAAAGACCAATGATTCAAACATCTAGATTTCTGTGCTTCAAGAATCACACTTCTACAACGAAGTTCCTTCTTTGTATTCATCTTAAAATGCTAAGCAGGAAATACAATGGAAAAAAACCACACTGGAGTTCTGAAACATTTAAAGAGACCAGCAGGATATACTTCTAATAACATTCTATTACCAAATTGCATCATTTCCTTCAAAACTTCCCATTACCAAAGGGCAGAACTGAAACCCTAAAACATACCCAGAGACCTGTAGCCAACTTTCATTGATTTAAAAATGTAACTATACATAATAAGTTATTAAAAGCAAATATTCCTTTAGTAGAAAGATGGGTATACTACCATATCAATGTAATTAGCTTGTCTCAAGTATTGCTGAGGCATCAACCAGAAAAGGTAAACATCCCTCAAGCATATTCACTGCAACCAGTTTCACCATACTTGACTATTCAGATTACATTCTGTGTTCTCACAGCAAAGGCAGCATCAGCTACACTCTGCAAAATCAGCCAGAAATGGCAGATGTCTCAAAATCACCAGCCCTTGTTCTTGTGGGTGACTAACCTGCCGGACGTCTGCTGGAAATTTAATACAGCAAAGAACAGGCAGTATAAAAGGTTCCTCAGGTGCAGAGAGGATAATTTCTTACTTCAGCTGGTAGATGAGCCTACTGGAGTGGGGCCCTGCTAGACCAGCTGTTCACAAACAGAGAAGGGCTGGTGGGAGATGCGGTGGTTGGAGGCCATTTGGGACACAGCAGCCATGAAATTATAGTTCTCAATACTCAGGGATGCAAGAAGGGCCATCAATAAAACTTCTACCCTGGACTTCCCAAGAGCAGACTTTGGCCTGCTCAAAAGTCTGGTTCAAAGTGTACCTGGGGAAACAGACTTTGGAAAAAAAGGGATTCAGGGAGGATGGACATACTTCAAGAAGGAAGAACTGAAAGCACAAGAGCAGGCTGTCCCGGTGGGCTGTAAGGCACGCCGGCACGGCAGGCGGCTAGCCTGGCTGAACAGGGAAACTTTGCAGGAAATTATGAAAAAAACAGAGCTTTCCAATTCCAGAAAAAAGGGCAGGCTACTCAAGAAGAGTTCAGGAATATAGTTAGGTCGTGTAGAAAATTAGAGAGACAAAGGCACAATTTGAATTAAATCAGGCAACTTCTGTCAGGGATAGCAAGAGGTGTTTCTATAAATAAATACAAAAGGAAGGGCAAGGAAAACTCCGTATCAGAAATGAGAGGGAACCCAAAGCCACTTGGATCCTCACAAGCCTATG
>NW_008683764.1:0-862 GCF_000695815.1 Acanthisitta chloris | reverse complement strand
AGAGATGAAGGGCCTGAAGTCAAACAGTACTATGAAACAAATCAACTCCCATCTCTAGTAAGAAAGCCAATTAAACTAGTTTTGTTGCAATGCAACATTCTGAAACTCCTTGTCCTTATCTGCACTTTATATCCATGCCTATAGAATAATTGCTTACTTGGACAACAGTAGGACTAGGCTATCATTTTGTGATGGGACATTTGCTGTATTACTGTTGGCCAAGTGCTAGCACTGCTTTTGTTACCGTGATCTTTAAGGCATATATAGGTACACAGAGCAGTGCACACCTGACCTTGCAGTGTTAGGGTACCGTGTCACAAACCAACTCTCTGCTCATCATTGTTGGGGGGGAAAATGATGGTTAACTGTGCTATGGGTGGAAAGGCCTTACCCTCGGTGTAGCTCCCTCAGTGACAGTTTCATAGAATCATCAGGGTTGGAGGAGACCTCTAAGATGAAGTCCAACCGTTTTCCGCCACTCTGCTGCAAGCCCTAAACCCCAAACCTCCAGCGTCAGATCCAGATGCCTCTTAAACACTCCCAGGGATTGTCACATCTCCACCTCTCCGAGCAACTCGTTCCGCCCTCTTAAACTCTCCCAGGGATCGTGACCTCGCCACCTCCCTGAGCAACCCGTTCCGCCGCCCGACCACCCTAAGAGGAAAAACGTTTTTCCTTAACACCTCGTCGGAATCTCCCGTCCCAGCTCATCGCCGTTCCCTCCGGAGCTCTCGTTCGCTCCACCGTTCCATAGCCCTGGCACGGTCGGGTTCGGACAGGCTTCGGAGCGCGTTCCGCACGGACGCGGCGTGCACGCTCAGGGGCCTGGTGGCCTTTCCGCTGAGGGGTTGTTGGCCGCTGG
>NW_008683763.1:0-1183 GCF_000695815.1 Acanthisitta chloris | reverse complement strand
GTGTGGCACAGGGACACGGAGCCCAGGAGAGCAGGACGCTGCCCCTGGCCGTGGGATAACATCTCCCTGGTTTTGTGGGACGTGGTTTGGTTTATTCCAGGTGGTGAAGATTCCTAGTTTCAGGTGTGTGTCAGCTGCTCCATCCCACGCTCCCAGGGAGGCTCCCAGTCCCAGAGCCCATCCAGGCCAGAAGGAAAACTGCTCCTCCCTGCCAGGGATTGTTCCAGGGTGTCTCCATGGTCATATCCAGGTCACACTCCAGCACTCTCGGGGAGGACACCTGGGTGAGAGGTGAGCAGGGCAGGCTCTGCTCCCTTCTGTGCCCTCCTGCCCCAGGGCATCTCCTGAGTGTGGGAGATGGGCAGGGATGGGCAGGGAAGAGCTGGACTGACCTGATCAGGTGTGGACAGATGACCTGGAGCAGAGGGACAGGAGCAGAGCACAAATCAGGAGTTGGACAGAGCAAGGAGGGATAGATCCCTCAGGATTGGATCCACAGGGATGGCCTGGGGTGACCCCACCAGGTCTCTGCAGAGGAAAAGGTTTTCCAGGTCCTGGACCTGGTGGTGCTGGTGCTGGAAAGAGCAGTAGGGGCACCTGGAAGGTGGGCAAGGGGGTGGAATCAGGGAATGAAAATTGGGAAAGCTCTCTGAGATCATCCAGTCCAACCATGACCTCAGCACCAGCTGCTGCCCAGTGCACCAGTTATACCTGCACTGGGATGGTCAGTGCCCACCTGGTCTGTCTGTGCCAGTCTGGGGGGGTCGTGCCTAGAGCTTCAGGTGTGACATCCCCTGGAATGGATGGCCCAGGGGGTCAGAGTGACCAGGTGTGACATCCCCTGCAATGGATGGCCCAGGAGATCAGAGTGACCAGGTGTGACATCCCCTGGAAGTGATGGCCCAAGGGGTCAGAGTGACCAGGTGTGACATCCCCTGGAATGGATGGCCCAGGGGGTCAGAGTGACCAGGTGTGACATCCCCTGGAATGGATGGCCCAGGGGGTCAGAGTGACCAGGTGTGACATCCCCTGGAATGGATGGCCCAGGGGGTCAGAGTGACCAGGTGTGACATCCCCTGGAATGGATGGCCCAGGGGGTCAGAGTGACCAGGTGTGACACCCCCTGGAGGGGATGGCCCAGGGGCTCAGAGTGACTAGGTGTGACATCCCAGGGGGTCAGAGT
>NW_008683762.1:8737-21562 GCF_000695815.1 Acanthisitta chloris | reverse complement strand
TTATCATGTAGTGATTCTCTGTTCAGAACAAGTCCTGCAGTTGGCAGTTTTAGAAGGTATTCTTAAATGACATAATCTCCATTCCAAAAAAGGTAAAGAGGTAACTATTTTGTAAGCCTTTACTTGTTTTCTTCTGCTGGTGTGGCAAGAACATGATATCTCTAAATGTTAGTGTTTTGTGTAAAGGGAAGGTCTGTACCTCTATATAAAGATGTGTTTTTGTGGACTAATGTTGTACAGCTTGTCAATGGTAGCAGAAGAAGGCTTTTTAAATAAAATTCCTTCATTTGTATGAGGATTCAAAGACTTGAATGACAAAATAAAAAGAACTCCCAAGGCATGAAGTATTTCTTTTCACCGTTCAAATTACTAAAGTCCTCAGATTTTCTAATATTTTTAGCTGGTACAAAAATTATCCCACACATTCTTTACAGAATATAAATTATATAATATGACAGCCAAAACATTGGGAGAGTGTGGTTGTGCAAATGTGTAAAAAAGTGCTGTGCATGTTACTTGTTAAGTGCAACTGCTGCAAGGTAACATTCCTTGTAAACACTCTCTCCATGCCCTTTGCTGTCCCAGCTGTTCTGTGTTGCAGCCTAACGTTCTCTTTTTCCAACAGACGCTTCCCACTTTAGGAGGTTTGCTCCCTGAGGTGGGTAACAGGAGGCATCCATGAACGCACAAATACTAACAGATCATTATATTGTACATTGGTTTTGCTATAAAGTGCATTTTGGGGCTGAACTTAAAATCTAGAGATGATATTCTGTGTTACCCTTTGAAAGACCTTGTCTTATTTATCAATTATTTTCTTATTTGGATGATTGTGGGATGATGTAATTGAGTAATTCTTATCTGGCAGTGATCTCTCCTGAGTGACACTGAATGGTAGAAGCTTCGGTTAATGGACATTGACTTCAAAGTGGGAATTCAAGGGGACATCATAAGGCATAAGAAGTGCAAAAATGGGTGGAAAAAATTTTTGTTGTGGCAAGTACTGTTTTGAAAGGTATGTGCTCTGGCACATATCAAAAGAACAGAACAGCTTGATTTTTTGAGCCTCAAAATGTACAATAGCATCTAAAATGCTGTATTCAGTATCTCTACCAACCTCATGCATGTCCACTAAACAAAATGATTTGCAGATACATTGATCATTTTGTATTTTATTTAGCAAGATATTAAATACAGCACAACCGTTACAGAAACATTTCTTTTCTTGAGAAATACATTTTTGCATTTTATATAACTGTTTTATCAATGCATGTTGAATTTCTCTTAACAATAGAATTTGTCGGCTGTTATCCACAGATCATTCTGTTAAATTGTTCTTATATCTTTTAAAAATTACACTGTTTAGTTCCTGACAATCTCTGATAGCTTCGTAATGTTAAAGTAATGTTATAATTCCCAAAAAGAAGATATTGAAAGTCAGGCACAACTGGATTAGAAAGCCAGCTTTCTGCTTAATATATAAAACTAAATATCTGTGCAAGAATATTTAAAAGCGATTTCTTAATAAAGTGGTAAATCTTTTTGAGTTCCATTAATAGATTTATTCATTAGAATTAGGATACACATTTTTATATTATGTCAAACAAACTCTTAAGTCAAATCTGAAATCTCCTATCAGTTTCTTCAGAAATGTTTCAGAGAGCAATTTTCGTATACATGGTGACAAGTATTGTGGTATCATACTCAGATAAGATGGGTGATACAAAATATTTGTGCTTTCTTCAAAAATCATCAGTGAAGAAAGCAGAGCTTCAGTGATAATGAGGTCAGGTATCCATCTTTGATTCTTTTATTTACACTGGACAATTCTGTACTATGAATATACTTTTTCCTTGATGTTGTGTGAGGTATTTGGCCTAATCTTGTGTTTTCTTTGTCTGTGAGTCAAGTGATAGTTTTTCTTACGGGATAGGAAATATAAATTGGAGAAGGAATATTGCTAATGCAGCATTCATAGGGCCAAAGCTCGTTGAGGGTATTTGGTGCTGTTTGTATCATGCTGGAACAAAAACCCCCAAACAATATCCAAAACATTGCTTCAGGTAATTGTTACTGCATTTTCTTTGTGAGTGATTAATAAAAGCAGGTTTGGGCACAGTTCTCAGCAATATATAAATACTTTTCCTCTAAATAATAGCATAATATAGGCTCCAAGACTTTTTGTGACATACTTTAAAAGTAGGCCTTTTTTTAACCTTTCAAAATGCACACACTCAGTGAGCTGGATCTGGTCCTTTCTGTTCCCTTTTTCTTTGAATTATCACAATTATGTTATTTAGCTTGAGATTTTCCTAGACTTTTAAAAATTTGCTGTCTTTGAGTTTTGTTAGAAATCAGAATTTTTGCCACCTGTTTCTCTGCTTTCTTGACACCTGATTTGATTTTTTAAGATGTTGCAATACTCATGAGCCAGATTTGGCCACAATGTAAAATCCTGTTTAACATGGTATGCTTACTTTTTATAAAAGGTATTGGCTTTTGAGGGTAGTTATTCACAAAGTTGTTTTAAACCACAAAACCGCTTCTTACATATACTATGAAGTGCGAAGCTTCCTTTATACTGAAGTTTCTTACTTGCTATCCTTGGCACTAACCAATACCATAATAATAATAATAATAATGTGTGTCAGTTCAAAAATGTTATTCTGTTTGGGTGCCTCATCCTAGTTCTACTTTCTAAAAAATCATCAAGTAAGTGTGGAGTTGGTGATTTCCTAGGCAGGGATATGTACAATATTTGTCTATGTTTTGAAGG
Organism: Acanthisitta chloris; assembly: GCF_000695815.1. Classification (NCBI taxonomy): domain Eukaryota; kingdom Metazoa; phylum Chordata; class Aves; order Passeriformes; family Acanthisittidae; genus Acanthisitta; species Acanthisitta chloris. The sequence continues at coordinate 18,786 of NW_008683762.1, read as the reverse complement.
TTAGGGCTGAGATGAATAACTCTAATTGTTTCTACTGTTTTCTCTTTAAAGCAATGGTATTGTTCTCTAGACTCCTGAACTTATCAAGCTACTCAAAGCATCAAAGAATTCTGTTAAATAACCTCTTAGGAATCTCACTGCATATGGAAAATTGTGTAAAGTCCTTTGGTCTGTTTTTTTTTCCTGTGGCTTAGGTTTTTCAGTCCTTTTATAGGAAATGTGAACAGATTGCCACGGTTCCCCCAGGCACTGGGCTACCCAAAGCAGCCTGGGATGACCTGGACCATTATTTGCATCAGGACTAGATTGAGACTCTGTCAGTTTCCAAACTTAAAGAAAGTAAAGATGATTTAAAAACAGTCATGGTCCACATCTGTATTAGAAGGCACTGTATTAAGCTGGGAGTTATTCCCTTCTTGCCAGAGAATCTGTGTCAATGTTTCTTACCAGTAAATTCTGCTCCAGAAAGAGTTTCATGGATTAATTGCTAGCACAACCCCTAAGGCTTTATTGGAAGTATCACAGAGCTGAGTTTGGTCTGGTATGGAGCGTAAATGGTAACATTTAATGAACTGCTTACTGAATGCAGTTGCAGGGGGTGCAACACTGTCCTTGATGCTCCTTTCTAATGCAGCAGCTTTGTGCCAGCCCATTCCCCTGACTAGTTTAAAGCCTCCTTGCACTTGTGAAGTGAGGGAAGTGACTGGGGTGCAGTTGGGAGTGGGGATGCCAATTCTATTTGATAAACATCTGCTGTCTTAATTTATGATGTATTTTTTTTGGACAACCTATAAGGGGCATACTGGGTACAGTTTATAAATAGAATAAATGAGATACAAAGAGCAAGGATATTTTTTTTTTCCATTCAGAGTTCTCTGAAATGACCTGATAACAGTTGAAAATATGATTACAGCAACATACTTCTGAGCTTTCCTCTTTCAAATAACCATCTCATTGTGCTGTGTATCAGCATCAAAAGCTGCCAATGGCTTAGAATCTGATGTAGATTCTGGTTTTATTCTGATACAAAATACATATTTTATAAAAAGCCACTTAGCCAATTGATTATGGTACATTTAGACCAGATATATCTTGCCAAAGTGGTAAAGTACTCTAAAGCATCCAATCTCTGCTAGCAGTTAGGATGAAATTTTGATAAATTACTGATCTCTTATCAATGTGCTTATTAAACAATTAAGTATATTGTATGATTGGCTTTCAAGTTTCAGAATGCCACCCTGGTAATGTCAGATTATCTTTTCACATCATTGCATTAATTTGTGTTGTGACTGCACACTTTTCATCCATCTATTGCCTAGTCATTATGGAATGTCCAGGCACATAGATAGATGTTATGTGAAGTGGCCAGACATTGTGTATTAACTTGACTGAGATCTCATTTTCATGAAAGCAGAATCTCACATTACTCTCCAGTCAAAAAAAAAACAACTTTGTGGAGGCACAGTCTCAGTAACAGTTGCATAGCATTGTGTAATGTGTTAAAATGTTCCATTTTCTCCCTTTTCCTTTTTTTTCAAGGAAAGACAGGCAACAGTGAAAAAAGAAAAGAGTTGCCCCCAGCAAATGAACAAACTGGGAGAACGGAACAAAATGCAAAGAGCAAATTCTGTCACCGTAGATGGACAAGGTCTACAGGTGTGATTATTGTTCTTTTAATTTTAAGGAGATGCTTGCAGGTATGAAGACAATGATAGAGTGAGAAATCTTTACATCTAAATATTTAGTAGACATTAACTCTTTTAATATCTCACTTGTGTATGTTTTAAAATACAATAGATAAATTCTTCCATCGGTACTGTCTTTACATCGGTGATGTAAATATGCTTCTCACATGATTGGTAGGATTTCCTAAGATGTTAAGGGGGTGAGAAGATAAGCTCTACAACACATCTATTGTGGGGTGAAGCCAAACTAGATTGTTTTGTTGTCTGCCATAGTGTTGTGTAAATTTACATTATGAATCTGAGTTTCTGTCTTGACAACTGTTTGCTGTTGTCATTTGGACCTGTTAATTAAATAGTTAGAGTAAGTGCCAATAGTCTTATTTGTCCAGGTATTTCTAAGTAGGGTATTTGGCATTTCAACATTAACAGGAGAGAAGCAACGTGTTTTCAGTACTAGCAATATCTTTGATAAAAATGAAGGGTTTTGTATTTGTAAGAAAAATTATTACATGTGATGAGCTAATGTTATTTTAGGGTGGTGACTTAGAGGCACATCCGAATTCTGCCTGAACTGCTGACTTCTTTCCCTTGAGATATGAGTAGCTTTGAGTGAAAGCAATGTCCACATGCATGATGCTGCTGCTTTATTTTCTCGGGAGTTAAATTATCATCATTATAATAATGTGATAATCATTTAATATCCATAGTTGCCTGTTCTCTCTCTCTTTTGATATGTTGCAGTTGAACTTCAGTAAAAAGATTCCTTTATGATGTATCAAAAGCCTTATACCTCATAATTATTTCGTGATATACCTTATTGTGTCAGGACAGGAAGGCTTATTTTATTGTTTCATCTTTTTAGGTTAGTGAAACACTCTCGTTATAACAACCCAAAGAAAGCAAAGAAAAAAACAAAACCCAAAAAGCAAACCATAAAACCGTATGCAGTCACATGCCTTTCAAGACTGTCTTCCTGTACATATTCTCACAGGCCTCATTGCTGTCCAGATCGTCTGTGATGAAACAGAGCAAAAAGACTAGAGTATTAGTTGACAGAAAGCTTGAGATTTGTCTGATCAGGCACAGTGTGTCTAATAAACTGGTGCTAAAGGAAGCACACAGTGATTTTTCTATCTTGGTAATATCCACACAATTCTAGTGAGCCAAATTGTTTTAGATAGAAAAGCATCTTTGGCATCTCCTTTTGATTGCAGCACCATGTATCGCTACAAATTTTGTGTGTACTCCAGGCATTAGATTACTTATACTCAATTTTTATTGCAGCTATTTTCCAGGTCTCTAACACTTGTGTTACAGTGCCTGGGATTTAGCACTTGGTCTGTTCAAAATAAGAACTCCTACCATCACTGACTTTTGCACACACAACCTTAAAATATTGTAAGTTCTTATTACAGGTAGTGAGAGCATAAGATTTTCTATACATTTGTTAGAGTAATCCAATACTTATATTCTATCTTCTATTTCCATGATGAATCAAAGGTGTAGGATTCATCCTTGCTTTTATTTATTATTGGTTGAGATTGAGAAAAAGAGAGTGAGGGCTAAAATGGTAGAATTATTATTGAATGGATTTGAGGTGTTTTCTGAAGTGTTTGGTATTGTTCTGTGGTAACAAATCTGTAATGTAGTGCATGATGCAGTACTCGTAATCATGGTGATAACATTAGGTATAATTCTGCAGCGATAGCCCTAATTTGCTGATTATATTGTGGTCTTTGTTTTTCTCTGTTGGATTAAATGGATTTGGAGTAACAGGAATCCATTTTAACATCAACTATTAAATTTTTGATTGGTATTAAGAATGATAACCTGATCATTGTGAAGGCTGTGGATCTTGAAGAGTACCATACTGAAAGACTGGGATCAATGAGAATGTTAGGGTTGTTTTAACTCACAGATCATATAATTTTGCAACTATTTCACAAAGGTGTAAGATGCCATAAATATAACTGATAATTAATCTTAGTATTTTGCCTAAAGATAGTTTGTATCTGATCAAGGTATAATACTCTAATTCTTCCATATTTGGCACGCTACTCTGATTCTAACCCTGATTCTGCTGTCATGGTACCATTTTCACATGAACTTCAGTAAGCAAGGATTTTTATCATAAAACATGGTCGGTATGTTAATTGCATTTTTTTACGATTTAAGTTCCCAAAGTAACATAGCAAAGATACCTAGCAAATCTTCATACTACTCCTGTTAGACCTCTCTATTCAATATGGGAGAAACTGTATGTAAATGGTCCCCCACTTTTTCTTTTTTCATTTTACTTTAAGTCACTTGTCCTGTAACTTTGTGGAGATTGTCTTTAAATCATGCTAGATTAAGGCTTGAAAATGTTCACCTATTTAGTTTAAAGCTTTAGTTGCATTTTTATGATATGAAAATATCATATGTTATCTGGAAAATAATTTGGAAAAGGTATAAGAAATTTATAAAAATTTGTAAAATTTATTTTGGAACTGAGTAGAATGCAGCCTAGTTATTGGATTGTTTGGGGGTTTTTTTGATGATCCAAAACCTTCTGCTTGTAATATTATAGTTGATTCATGAAATAGAAAAGATTTAAAATAGAAATAAGTCCATCATACACCTTTTGTTGAGGAAAGTATCAAGACCAAACCTTCCTTCCATCAGACAGCAGTGAGCAGGTAACTTAGTGGCAGTGGAGGTCTGCATGACTTAAAGACAATTAATCATAGTTAAGCACATTCATCTTGCTTCTTTCTAGCTAACCAGCATAATGATCAGGATTATTATTTCTAATTAGAGGAAGTAATAGATCATGTATAACCTTAGGATGAGTCTCATTAATTAACCTGCGTCCTAAGGGATTTCAGTAGGTATTCCATCTCTGTCACAATGAGCACCATTGGTTTACACCTAGTTCACAGGAACAAACATCATGGGAATTGGCTAAATAACTAAAATTGATTAAAACAGTAGATAAAAATTAAATATATGACAAACTTCACTGTATTCTGCAAGTTGATGTATGTTTCAAGATGCAGCTCTGTACTGTGCCAGAATGTGCTGCTGAGTTGGTTTTACACTAAGTTCAATTCCACAGAGTTTGTGGAGTTTTCCCTTATTTGTTGCATATATTGGAGTAGATTTGATGCTATTGTTTGTTTGGGCATGAACATGATGCACTTGTGCTTAGCACTTCCCACTAAAAGTGCTTCTATATGCCTATAGGATTATATGCCTGTGACTCCAGGATGCCTGTAAGACTCCTTAGCTATCATGTTTCTCAGGTTCTGCCTTAAATTACATTTTATGAAATCTTCAGCTCAAGAGATTGTGTTATTTTAGGAATTAGGAATAAGGATTTGGAGCAAGGCCTTTGAGTGTATCATTTTGAAATAGTCTTCATCTCTGGAGTTAGTGCATGACTTTGGAGATGTTGACTTTGAACTCTTAATATACCTGCAAACATTCTAGAATTGATATATGTCTAAAAGTGATAATTTTAAATATGAATAGTCTAGCTACATGGTTTTAAAACAGGTAGTAGAGTGAGAGATCATCTGAAGGAATTTTTTCGTGTTCTTGTCTATGTAGCAAAGACAGTGAACACACAACTCAGTGTCTGAAAATGCAGACTAACACTATTATTTAGAAGGTAGGTGTTAGTTTATAAAGCTAAACATTAATGTGAACTTATAAAATTTTCCATGCGCAAAAGGATTAAAAATAAAGGAGTAATCATTTCCTTCAGTATATCTTCCTCTACATTCTTTTCTTCAGTCTTGCCCTTCTACATTGTTTCTCCTCTATATTTTTTAAGCTTTCCAGCTTCCTCAGGTGTTACTGTTATTGTTGCTGCATTGTTAAGTGTGTAATTTCATATCATATCAAATATTTTAGGCTTCTGTAATTTTAAAAAATAGTTACAAATTATTCTGTCAAGTTTAAAATTTCAGATAGCTACATTGCACCTTTATTGTATAGTGTTATTTCTCACTCCAAGATACTCTTTCTTCATAGCTTTTTCTATAGGAAATTACTGTCAGAATCAATCATGCATTTCTTGCATTTAAAGTGTTCTTCTCTACTGATGGATATAGCCTATATGTATATATATATTCACACACTATATATATATACATTTTATATATATATAAAATGGCACCACAGCTGTAAAAAAGTCAGCATTAAAAGGGAAATACCTTGCAATTTTTAGAAAATTAATAAAGTGAGGATTCTTGCAAATTATGGTATTGCTTCCAGCTGGATTACATAGCATAACATAGAGTTTGCATTAAGCTTTTTGTTTTCTGTCTACTATAGGAAAAAATGAATGCAACACACAGCATTAATGAGTGGCTGTGTTATTCCCTTCTTTTAGATCACTCCAGTTCCAGGCACTCATCCACTTTTAGTTTTTGTCAATCCTAAAAGTGGTGGGAAACAAGGAGAAAGGTAAGGGTTTTCTTTCTTTTTCTTCTTTCCCTCTCTTTCTTTATTCTGATCTCTGTGATATGTTTAGAAATTTATTTTAAAATCTGTACATGAGAAAAAAATCCAATATTTTATGCTGTTATGGCTCACATTTGAACATTCTATATCCCTGTAGTTGTAAATTTTGCAGTTAAAAGCTGGAATCAGTTCTATAGAACAATTTCTAACTGAAAAAATATCTATGTTCAGTGTATGGTTTTGTGTGATTTGCACAAAGATGTGAGTTGCTATATTTTGCATTAAAACTTTGAAGTTCTAACAGTTTTCTTTTCATCTATGCAATAATTATGCACACAGGCCAGTAATTTAAATTGGAAACAGTATGACTTGCTTTTCAAAGTCTGAGTGAGTAGACTATTGAGCCTCTCCACAAGATTTCCTACAAATAAACCTTTCTGTAGATAGGAAGCATTCTAATGATCCAGTTAAAGTATTAAATTTACACTTAAACACACAAAAGACATATTCATTTTACATATGTTGGTATAATTCAAAATACCTAAGTTTATGTGTAAGTGTTAATGTGTCAGAGACATTATAAAGCAGAGGTAAGGAGCATTCTCCTACTCAGTCCATCAAACTCAGGCAGCAATGCTGAATTAGTTAGCCCCTAACAGATTTTTCAGAGTGTGTTTCAGAATCACAGATATTAACAATATGTCCCTTTTTGACCATCACATAAATTCCTAGATCTTTATAGCCTAACTTGTCATGTCAGTGCTGTAACTTATCTTTTGAGTCTTGAAAAATATTGTGGTCTTTCAGCCAGGATCAGGCTGAAGGTGACACCTGTGGATACCAGGTGATACAGGTAACGAAAAGCACAAAAGGAGAGATCCAGTGTGATTCTAAATCATGGAACAAGCAAGTAAATTACAAGTAGGTTAGCATTCCCTACCTCTTCCCCACTGCCTCTTATTAGATCACTTCCTTCTGTGCTCTTAATAGTAAATTGTCAAAAGGGACAAAAATCCTGCAGAGTAGATGTCAGGGTAATTCAGAGCTGAAGAGCATTTAAGCAAAACTCTATTCAAAGGCCTCTGAGAGAACAGGTTAATATCTGGGATCTGATTATGCAGTCCCTGTACTGGTGTACCTAGATATAAGCAATGACAACAGGGCTAGGCATGTCAAAGGTAGTTAATGATCTAAAAGATTAATTCTAAACTGTTTCAAGAGTATGACTTTTCAATCAGAACACAGCAATGTGAGCTATCCTGAGCATTCATGTTTCAGACACAGTAGCAGTGTGAGGTAGCCCTGGTCTTCTATGCAGTCAGGGGTGTTGTGGAAGGTAATTTGCACTAGCACTCAGCTTGACTTTGTTATAGTACTGATATGAAGTGAGTAGATCAGGGATCCAGTTTGCAATTATGTAGGTGAGAGGCATGTTAGAGAGCTGTACTTACACAGTTAGTTATACCCTAGAAGCAATTTAACAAAATGCTGTTTCACAGCTTTCAGTTCCCAGCTCATAATTGGTCTCAAGTGTTACTGTCTGAATGGACTTAATGCATGAGGGATGTCATTTAGTGTTAGACATTCTCCAGGGTAAAAGCAAGTTTAAAACCTGATCCCCGTCCCAAACTCCTATTCCCATTCACATGTTACAGTCTGACACTTCTCAGTTTATGTTAATAGAACTGTTACTGAGGCCAAGCAGATCACAGGAATTATTTGAATTTTAAAAATTAATGCCTTATACACACTTCATTCACTAACACCATTATCCGTAAGTGTCATTACACAATGAACTGTATAGCATGAAGGCAGGCACCAGGAGCTTAGTATAGCGAAGTGTAAGAACCTCTTAAATTGGCTTTGATAACACACTCACAAAAAAGGTTAAATTGCATAGTAATGTGTCAAGGTCACACTCAATATTTCTGTCTTATAAGAAGCACATTGGAAGGTCAACTGCGTAGTCATGTAAACATATCTCAGGTCATTCACCAGCACAAGATACTATGTCATGGTAAGATCCTTTTTGCCAGATGCAAAAAGGTTGAAAAAAAAGTCTATATACGGACTATTTAGTGAGAAGGGATTTGCTCTCTGTCTTTTACGTGTTACTGTTTCATATCAATACCGGTAACATAATAAAATTATAAAAATTAGTTTGATTGTTTAATCTAAGGGATGAACACGCTCTCAGAGAACAATAAAATTTAACTTTTTTGCTTTTTCTGGGTTTTGTCTCGCTGCTTTATAGTCAGTAACCAGAAAGAGAAGAATCTCATATTTTCCCTATTCTCCAATTTTTGTGGCAGATACACATTGTGGAAAGTAAAATCACAGGACACTTGAAGATATAAGTTGCTTTGTAAAGTGCACAATTATGATGGTTCAATTCAGGTTTTTTGATTATACCAATTTTGTAATCTGGTCAGGTATTGAATGGCTAGGAGTGGAGGACGGGCTGTAACAAAAGTAAGATTTCTACAGCAGTGAGGAGAAAAAAAAAAGAAAACAAAACCAGCCCACCACCTTCTAAGTTTTGTAGATGTGAATTTAATTATCTTGAGTCACCCAGATTAAGGTGATCTTTTACTGAGAGCTATTCTTCAGTCTTTACTTAAAATTTTCTGTATTTGAGAGGTCATGATGAATGAAGTTATGATTTCTAATTGACTTTCATTGAACACGGAAAGGTTATTGCAGATACTGTCAAGACTCTAGTGTTCCCACAGTTCCCTGTATGAGATTTTATGCCTTGCCATATGGTAGCCCAGCCCATTTTATTGGCCTTAGACTTGGAGAGAGTCTGTGCATCCATCTGATAACAGGGTGAATAAATGCACTCCCCCAGTAATACTCTGTCATTGCCTTTTGTATTTTTTAATTTTTTTCAAATCTCTCAAATGCAAAGGAAAAGTACTGAGGATCACTTAAAGGTAAAAACAAGTTAGGTACTTTAGTTTTAGTTTTTGAATATTGAAACAGAGGGGTGGTGGGAAACAAATGGATATGTAGAAAAAGTTCATTCAGAACACAAAAATACATTTTCTACAACCATATCTAGTTATCTTATTGATACATTTTAAAACTTTGTGTTAGAAAATCAGAGTCTTGCAGAATATGTAGTGATAAATATCTTGCTCTTCCTGAATAGCTGTTTTAAAGACCAGTGCTAGGATTTTTGGATATAATTGCAAAATAAAGAACTATCAAAATAACCCAGTTATACTTTCTTCTTAATTAAGAGGTTAATATTCATTGCCCATCATGTGAAACACAAATGTATTTGCAGTTACTTGGACTTAAATGATTTTGTTTATTAGATAATACTTATGTTTATAATAGAACAAAAATATAAGTCAGTGTTTATTAAGATGAAAGTAGAAAATGAGAATTAAAGTTAATGAGTTTAAGCCTTTCACATACCAGAAATAGATTTTAACTGAGCATGAAATTGTATAGGAGTTCATCAAACCCAGTCAAGTGTGTTCCTCAGGTTGTATCACACTGTAAGATGTTTTCAGTGATTGTGCATAACATTGTCAGGTGTGATTAATTTGACCCAAAGAAAGGTGCAGGACATCCTTTTCATCCTAGGGCTATCAGTCTGGGATGCCTGCATTTGCCATCTGAATAATCAAGGCAACACTTTCCAATCATCTGTGAATAGAATGTATGTGTTTAGTATATCATTGACAAAGTAGTTTCTTTGAACAGAAATAATATACAAGAAGCATATAGTACTTCTAAAGGCTGTGGTTAAGAATAGTGTTTCTCACTTAAGAATCCTTCTAAATCATGCTGTTGTTTTGCCATACTCATTACTTTGATTTCCACTTCCCCATTTTCCAGTTTATTTGCCTGGCCAGCAGGTGAGTTTAAACAATTGTTTCCTTGACAAATGTGCGCTTGGAT